>NW_007728189.1:60189-61334 GCF_000696425.1 Galeopterus variegatus | reverse complement strand
TCCTGGCATCTAATGGGTTGGGGCCAGGGATACTGCTAAACATCCGACAATGCACAGGACAGGCCTACAACAAAACTTATCTAGACCAAAATGTCAATAGTGCTGAGGGTGAGAAACTCTGAGTGAAAGCACCAGCAATTGCAGTCTTTACCATGTGCCTACAAGGAATTGCAGTGACTTACATGTTTTGTCCTTGGTGACAAAATACGGGGGATTATGGGTTTGGGGAGCACTTAGAAAGAAGCTGCAGCCTGTTCAGCACCATCGATAGTGAGTCATGTACTTGAGAACACCCTCCTCTGCCAAGAGCACGTGTTGCTGCACCCAGCCTTCCTGGTGGGCACATATAACAAGATGGACACCAGTGCCCAGATGTCCGAGGCCCTGAAGATTATGCACATGGAGGGCATGATGTGAACCTGAAGCAGCCCTAACTGCACACCAGCCTGGGGTCCTACATCACATTGTTGGGGTCCCCAAGGCCAGGCCCAGGAGGCCTGGCCCACTGGTGGTCTCATCCAGGAGGAGGTGAGGGTGCTGAGCCACCCTGAGGCTGGACAGGAGGCGAGAACGGTACTGAGAACCCACAGTGGTGTCCCCAAGCCAGCTGCTGCCTGTGCGGTGGCTGTCTGCCAAGGCCTCACCACCTGCTAGGTCATGGCCCTGCTGCAGAGTGGCAAGAGGCCCAGCGGTGAGGAGAGGCTGGTGTCCCAGCAAAGCATGGCGAGGGGCTGGTTTTAAATGAAACGTTCTTAATTCCAAAAAAAAAAAAAAAGAGTGAGTCATGGCAAACCATCATGCTTCCTTTTTTGGTAGAGCCCACATTCTGTAGATTGCAGTGCCTCTGGATTTCAGCAAGGCAGCCAGCAAAGTCCCTTGAGTTATCCTTGCAAATTACAGGAAGCCATATGGGTATTACAATCAGAGAGACTCACTGGCTGAATAACTGAACTCACGAAGTATGGAATAAAAGATCCAAGTCACCCCAGACATACATGCCATGGCTTTGCCCTCAGCCCTATTGTGCAGGACATTTCGATCAAGGGCTTGAATAAAGCCCTAGAAAGTATTCCTACAAAATCCCACGAATACAACACGGAGAAGGATGCTGGTATTCTGGTGGGCTGAGACACAATTTAAACAGA
>NW_007728189.1:57147-59284 GCF_000696425.1 Galeopterus variegatus | reverse complement strand
CCCGACACGAAAAAAAAAAAAAAAAGAGTATCAACGTCCTACGTGAATGAAGGTGTGAATGGACCGGGGACATTTGCTTGACAGAGACATCAAAGGGGGCCTGCGATGGCTGTCTGCTCTATCAGGGGCACTCTCGTGGACGAGATGAATGCACAGCATTCTCTGTGGTTCCAGAGGTCAGAAGCAGGACTAATGTATATTCGGGGGGTCATTTGAGCTCCACAAAGAAAGAACTTCCTAACCTTTTGTACCTCTCAGCAATGGCAGGTCACTGTGTGAAGCGGTGAGCTGTCTGGCTTTGAAAACGTCCAAGCACAGGTTGGAGCTGAGAGATGGGATTCAGAGGTGGAGTTGTTAACTATGTCATTTGCTCACTCAACAGATATGTACTGAGAGCCTTATCGTGGGAGCCGGGGAGGCAGCAGTGGACAGAAAAGACAAAATCCCGTTCTCATGGAGCTCAGAGAGTCGGTGATTACCAAGCCGTGGGAAGGGCTGCGAAGACACAGACGTGAGAACTTCCCGTCAAATCTTCTCCGTTACTATTTCTCCAATATTCAGGTCCTTAAAACTTAAGGAAATTAGAAATGCAACCACAAATGACTATAAATATATAAGACTACGACTAAAAGAAACGGTGTGGTTTTTCCTATTGGCATTTTTGACGTGGGATCTGGGTTTCTTAAATGAGTAACTAACATGTCAAATGTAAGTTGAGGTCAACGAGACCTGTCACCTCTAAAGTCCCTTCCTGCTCAAAGGCACGGGATTCTATAAAAATGTGTCTGTGGCTTCCCACAAAGTCTCTTTCTGAAACAAACCTGACCACTTGAAAACTTGAGCTGCGCATTAGGATTCATTAGGGAAAAGGAGGGCAGGACTTGACGCAGGTCAACCAGCAAGGATGGGAACGTGGAGAAACGAATTTAAAAATAAATGCATGTAGTATACAGGTCAAAAACACCCAACGTCAGTCAAAAAAAGCCACATAACCCAGAAACTTCAACTCTAATGGGCAGAGGCCCCAGGGAAAGGACCTCGGACCCCTTCCAACACCCTCTGCTCCATGTCACGATTGTAACCCAGTAAGCTGACCTGCTCCACAGGATCTGGGGAGACTGCCAGACTATTCCACCTCCTGTCCTCCCCAAGCGGTCCCTGCCATGTCTTTGCAACTTCCCTCCCCAAGTAGAGCATTTGAATCCTGCTCCCCTGCTCTGAGAACTTCAGAACAAAACACCTTCAAAAGACAAAGGTAGCCACAGTGAAGTGACACAGGGCGCTGGTTCTCCATGCTTTAGAGACATCCCCAAACAAGGCAAAGGTTGGTGGGTAGAAACCATGAGAAGCTCCCGGGGAGGAGAAAGATGGCTGTGTCCCCAGGCAGGGGTTTGCAGGATTGGGAGGTGGAAGAGGAGCCAGCTCCAGGGTGAGCAGGCTGCAAGGAAGCATTCCAGGGGCCCAGGTCTCTGTGCCGTCTTGCCCTGGATGGTCCTGTCCCATCCTGTCCCCAGAGTGAGGACAGCAGAGCAGCAAAAGAACCATCCCCTCGCCCTGTACCAGCTGTGGTGATAGAGGAATCTATGACAATGGGAACTGGCAGCAGGGTGGCCCCAGGGCACCCCACCCTCTTCCTCCACCCCATGGAGGGCATGCAATAAAGGCTGGCAGCTCTTAGAAAAGAGCCTGCCAGGGTCAGGTTGGTTGGGGCACTGGCAATGGCTGCACAATAATGGAAATGTATTTAATCCAAGGCAGCTGGGCAAATGGGGAAAAGGAGCAAGACACCTAAGGAAAGCAGCCATTCTAGACGACAGCAAACACCCTCTGTCTATATGAGGAAGCAGAATTAATAGACAAAGCAGAATGAGAATTCAAAATAAGCAGATAAATATCCTCAAAAAGATAAGGGAAGATATTGGGAATGTAAAGTAACAACAGGCAGTTATAAAGAAGAACCAACTGGAAACGCTGGGTATGAAAAACGTAATAGCTTTATTTAATGGGGACGGAGTTTCAGTTTGGGAAGATGAAAACCTTCTGGAGATGGATGGTGGTGACGGCTGCACAATAACGGGAGTGTACTTAATGCCACTGAACAGTACACTTAGAAATGCTTGAAATGGCAAATTTTAAG
>NW_007728189.1:52415-57084 GCF_000696425.1 Galeopterus variegatus | reverse complement strand
CCCTGTACCAGCTGTGGTGATAGAGGAATCTATGACAATGGGAACTGGCAGCAGGGTGGCCCCAGGGCACCCCACCCTCTTCCTCCACCCCATGGAGGGCATGCAATAAAGGCTGGCAGCTCTTAGAAAAGAGCCTGCCAGGGTCAGGTTGGTTGGGGCACTGGCAATGGCTGCACAATAATGGAAATGTATTTAATCCAAGGCAGCTGGGCAAATGGGGAAAAGGAGCAAGACACCTAAGGAAAGCAGCCATTCTAGACGACAGCAAACACCCTCTGTCTATATGAGGAAGCAGAATTAATAGACAAAGCAGAATGAGAATTCAAAATAAGCAGATAAATATCCTCAAAAAGATAAGGGAAGATATTGGGAATGTAAAGTAACAACAGGCAGTTATAAAGAAGAACCAACTGGAAACGCTGGGTATGAAAAACGTAATAGCTTTATTTAATGGGGACGGAGTTTCAGTTTGGGAAGATGAAAACCTTCTGGAGATGGATGGTGGTGACGGCTGCACAATAACGGGAGTGTACTTAACGCCACTGAACAGTACACTTAGAAATGCTTGAAATGGCAAATTTTCTGTTATGTATATTTTGCTACAACTCAAAAAATATAGAAATGAATGAATAAACGAATATTCAAATAATGCCATGAATGAAAGACTCTAACACTGTTTCTGGCACAGAGATGTCCAATAAAAGGTAGTTTTAAAAAAAGAAAATAGAAAACATGATAGGCGAAATAAAGAAAAACCATAACCGCTGATTCACTTAGCAAATATTTATCGAGTATCCACTTCATGTCAGACAGAACAGCTAGATGCTGGGGATACATCAAAGGAAAAAACAGACAAAAAAGTGTGGCCTTTGTGGCAAGAGAGACAGAAAATAAGGGAAATTCAGGGTGCACCAGACGGTGCTACGGAGAAGGTACAGAGGACGCGGAGTAAATACGAAAGGAGCGGTGGGGGCAGGCTCACTGGGGAGGGGTCCTGGGAGTCTGCTGAGCACAGGAGTCAGGGCAGAGCGGTAGCAAAGGGGCACACGATGCAGGGGGGAAGGTGGGGACAATCGTCAAGAGCACACAGAGCTCCGGGGCTCCCTCTGGACTCAGATAAGGGGATGAAGACCGCCAGTGGTGCAGACATCATATTTTATTCCTAAAAGAAAGCACTCTATAGACAGACGAAGAATAATTTAGCAAGGCAGGAGACCACATGAGGGAACGCACCCAGAAAGCACCAAGAAAGTATAAAGATGGAAAATATCTTTTAAATAAATAAATAAGTAGAAGGAAATATGGAGAACAGAAGACTTGTCAACATCCATAAAACAGAAGACCCAGAAGGACAGAGACATGAATGGAGGGGAACAGGTGAAGAACTAACAACCAGGAATCTCCCAGAATTAAAGAGAGAGATGAAAACCTCAAACTGAAAGGGTGCACCGAGTGCCAGCAGATAGACAAGATAGAGAGAGGGACATTAGATGCTTCTGAAAGCAACAATAACTCAAGAAGATATAACGAGCACGAAACGATATGCACCTAAGAATTTGGCCTCGAAAAATGCAGAGTAACATCTGACTGAGCTACAAAAAGAAACAGATAAATCAGGAGCTTTGGTTGGAGACTTTAACACGCCCCTCTCAGAAATTGATGGCTCATGCACACCAAGAAGCAAAAAACAAAGATAAAGAGATTTATTAAGGTTGAACTAATAAATAAATGGAGAATCCACCCAACCAAGAATACACATCTTTTTGAGCACATGTAGAACATTCACAAAAATTCAACATGCATTTAGCCATAAAGGAAGGTCCAGTAAATGCCAAAGAATCAACATCATACAAACCACGTTTAAGACCGTAACACAATCATATTAAAATTTTTTAACAAAAGGATTGCTTGCAAATCCAATACATCTGAGAACTAAGAAACATTCTAGTGATTCCTGTTAAAGGAAAAATCATAAGGGAAATTTAAAAATACTTGGAACACAGTAAAATCACTATATATCAAAATTTATGAGACACACAGAATTCCACTTCCCATAATGGAAGAGTATCTCATACTGGACCAACCCTTCAACATTTAAAATATTTTTGTTAAAAATCTGAAGATGCTAGAGAGAAACCAAAGGTAAGCAGAAACTGGTGGGATTGGGACACTAGGAAGAAGGTAATGGTACAGGCGAGTTTCTGATGGAGGTTCTTCTCTTTTGGACAGGTTTTTGCCTGAGGCTGGCCCCAGTAAGTGTCGTGGGGCAGCTAATATTCAGATAGAAAACCGAAGTCTAAATTGTTGTAGAATCAGAGGAGAGATTGGGGTGACCACAGCAGCTAGAAAACGAAAGAGGAAATCCCAGAAAGAAGACAGCCACAGAGGGAACGCTCTGAAGTCTGTGTATAAACCCTGCCCAAGTCCCTGGTGGTTCCCTGAATTATGTATTCATGGAACAGACTCTAAGCAGCCCACCTAAGGCAACAAGACCTGGACTGAGATTTCTGCTGCTGTTGCCCAACTCAAAGGAGACACAGTTTAGAGTTCAAACTCAACAAAGTTAAGTGTCTGCTAAAACAAAAACTCAATATTATTCAGAATAGCATAAGAGAATCCCAGATCTACAACATATCAGTCACAAGGCCCACAATACAATCCCCAATACAAGATAGACAAGCAGGAAAATGCAACCCATACTCAAGAGAAAGGCGATCAACGGAGACTGACTCTGAGATGACACGAATATTTGTATTCAAACACGTCTTTTTATTCTGATGTTTTGACATCTTGGGGCTTCACTGACACTAGAAGGGACGTCACTCCCAGGGTTAGCTAATGCCTAGAGATAGCAAACAACTTGCCCAGGAGTGCCCCTTTCACATGCAAACTGACCAATCTGCAGCCCATATCCCAACCACCTCGTTTATTGAGCTCTCACACTCGTACCACTATTCCTCTGCCCTAGTCACCCCAGGGCCAGGAACCAGGGCCAGGAACTGCCCCTCCACCCACCCCAGAGCCCACTGAAATATTCAAACTGGCCAGTCCTTTGCCTGCTCACCCTGCCTTGCCTAGCTACCCCTACCATGATAAAGGCTCTGTGCATATTTCCCCCTCACTCCCTCTGCTGCCCAACCAACCCTTGGTGCTTCCCCATATGTCCAGAATGACATGCTTTACCCCTGCCTCTTGGGAACTGTGAGTAACAAACTATCTTTTCAGTGGCAATGGTCTCACCATACCTGAGTAGTAATGACTTACATTTTAAAACAATGTTGAAATTAGAAAACAAAGATTTTAAAAGGTCTATAATAACTATGTTTAAACAAGTAAAGGAAAATATGCTTGTAATGAATGAATAGATAAGTCATCTCAGCAGAGAAGTAGAAACCATAAAAAAGAAACAAACAAAACCCTATAACTAAAAAAATAATAATCTGAAATATATTCACTGGATTGGAGATGACAGAAGAAAGAGATACTGATTTTAAAGAATGGGTACTTTCTGTTGATTTATCTCAGTTATTCTCAAGTGGAGATGATTTTGTTCCCCAAGGGACATTTGGAAATATCTGGGGACATTTTTGGTTGTCACCAATGGAGGACTACACTACTGGCACCTAGTGGCAGAGGCCAAGGATGTTGCTAAACACCCTACAATGTATAGACAGACTAAGTAATAATCTGGCCCCAAATGTCAATAGTGCTGGATTGGTAAATCCTGATCTATCCAAAAAAAATTTGAAAAAAGTGAACAAGCCTCAGTGATTTGTGAAAAAAATAACACAAGGTCAAATATATGTATAATTAAATTCCCAGGATAAGAGAATAAGAATAGGGCAGAAAAAGCATTTAAAGAAATAATGGTCAAAATTTTCCCAAATTTGTTGAAAGACATAGATTTTCAGATTCAAGCTCAGCAAACCCCAAACAAACAAACAAAACAAAACAAAATAAATACCTAGGTACATGATGGTCAGAGTGAATAACACCAAAGAGAAAGAAAAAATCCTCAAAGCAGCCAGAGACAAACAACACATCAAATAAAGGGGAACAACCACATAAATAACTTCTTATCAAAAAGAAGAGACCAGAAGAGAGAAGAACATGATCTTTAAAGTGCTAAAACGAAAAAAACTATCCACCCATAATCTATAACCAATGAAAATATCCACCAATAAGGCAAAATAAAAACATATTCATAAAAATAAAATATAAGAAAATTCACCACCAGCAACTCTTCCCTATAAAAAAAAGTTAAATGAAATTTTTGACAATGAAAGAAATGATACAAATGGGAACTCTGATTTCAGGAAGGTACTAAAGATCCTCCAAAATGTGGGTGATTATAAAAGACATAATTTTCCTCTCTTACTTTCACAAAATATGTACATGTGACTGTTTAAAGCAAAAAAAGAAAAGTGCACTATGGGACTTATAGAATACATAAATGCAACACATATAACAAGTATAGCATAAGGGACTAGAGATAAACTAAACTGTATAGTTGCAAGTTCTTATAATAAACACAAAGTGGTACAAATATTAACTAAAAGTAGACTGTGAAAAGTTAAGAATATATATTATATCCCCTAGTGCAATCATCAAAAAATATTAAACATGCAGAGAGGCACTGCTAAAAGGCCAATGAATAAATTAAAATGAA
>NW_007728189.1:50614-51955 GCF_000696425.1 Galeopterus variegatus | reverse complement strand
CAAAAAATATTAAACATGCAGAGAGGCACTGCTAAAAGGCCAATGAATAAATTAAAATGAAATTTTTTAAAATATATTCAATTAACCCAAACAGCAATGAAAAACAGATGAGACAAACAGAAAACATATATAAACATGATAGACCTAAATCCAACCATATCAATAATTACGTTAAATGTAAATAGACTAAATAGTCCCAATTAAAAAGCAGAGATTATCAGAACAGATAAAAAGCAAGATCCAACTACATGCTGTCTACAAGAAACACATTTTTAATATAAAGACAAAGAAAGTAATGGATAAAAAAAGATACAACATGTAAACCATAAGCGTAAGAGGCCAAAGTGGCTATATAAAGTAAACTTCAACACAAAGAGTGTTACTAAAAATAGAGACAAATTGTAATGATAAATGGGACAATTAAATCAGGGAAACATTACAAGCATAAGCGTGCATGTGTCTAACAACAGGGCTTCAAAAGGCAAGAAGCAAAAATTAACAGAACTAAAGACAAATCATTACAGAAAAACAAGACATATCCATTATCTTAGTTGGGGATTTTAACAATAGTGTTCAAAAAACCCCATAAAATCCTTAGGAGTAAATTTAAAGATAGATGCACAAAATTTCTACACAGAAAACTATAAAATGCTGCTGAGGGAAACTAAAGAAGAGCTAAATAACTGGAGAGATATACTATTTTTGTGGATTGGAAGAATCAATATTTTAAAGATGACAATTCTCTCCAAATGACCTGTATCTTTAACACCATTCTAGTGAAAATTCCTGCAGGATTTTTTACAGAAATTGACAAGCTGATTCTAAAATTTGCATGGAAATACAAGGGAAGTAGAATAGCCAGATCCATTTTGAAAAAGAATAAAGTTGGACTCACTTCAAGATTTATTATAAAGTTACAGTAATCAAGACAGTAAGGTATTGCATAAGGATAGACAAATAAATTAGAGGAAAAGAATAGAGCCCAGAATAGAAACCGCCTTATAGGGCCAATTAATTTTAGAGAAAGATGCCAAAGCAATCTGGTGGGGAAGGGAACGTCTTTTCAACAAATGGTGCTAAGGGCCGGCCCGGTGGTGCACTCAGTAGAGTGCGGTGCTTGGGAGCACTGCAGTGCTCCCACCGAGGGTTCGGATCCCATATAGAGACCGGTCCGCTCACTGGTTGAGCGCGGTGCGGGCGCGACACCAAGGGTTGCGATCCCGTTACCGGTCACGAAAAAAAGACAAAAAGGAAAAGAAAAAAAAAATGGTGCTAAACAAATAGACATCAGTATGAAAAATAACAATGCTGTCTCCTATCTTCACCATATACAAAAGTTAA
>NW_007728189.1:42340-50373 GCF_000696425.1 Galeopterus variegatus | reverse complement strand
GGGCGCGACACCAAGGGTTGCGATCCCGTTACCGGTCACGAAAAAAAGACAAAAAGGAAAAGAAAAAAAAAATGGTGCTAAACAAATAGACATCAGTATGAAAAATAACAATGCTGTCTCCTATCTTCACCATATACAAAAGTTAATTTAAGATGGATAATGGACCTACATGTAAAAGCTAAAACTATAAAGCTTCCAGAAGAAAATGCAAAAGAATATCTTCACAACAAAGGGTAAGGAAAGATTTCTTAGAGAGGACATGGAAAGCAATAATCATAAAAGGAAAAAAGTGATAAACTTCAGCAAAATCAACACTTCTGCACGTGAAAAAACACCATTATAAAAACGAATAAGCAGGCCATATCCTAGGAGAAAATGTTTGTGAAACATATACGAGGGGTCTTGAAAAAGCTCGTGGAAAAGTAAATTGAAACCACAATGAGATCCACTATACACGCATCAAAATAGCTAAAATTGAAAAGAGTGGCCATACTAAATGTTGGTGAGTGTGTAGAACAACCGGAACCCACCACATAGTTGGTGGAAATCGTACAATCGGTTTAGGAAAAAAAAAAAGTCTGGATGTTTCTTTTAAAAAAAAGAAAACATAGCACCCAAAAATTTTCTCCTAGGCATGTACCCAAAAGAAATAAAAACACATCTCCAAAAAAGACTTGTATAAAATAGTCACAGCAGTTTTATTCATAATAGCCAAAAACTGGAAACATACCAGATGTCCATGAATGAGTGGATAAACAAACTATGGTACATTCACACGATGGAATACTGCTTTCAATAAAAAAGGGAAAAAAAACTACTATATACTTGCAACAACATAGATGAATCTTAAAAACATGCCAAATGAAGGAAGCCTTCCTCCAAAGAGTACATATTATATGAATTTATTTATATGAAGTTCTAGAACTGGCAACAATAATTTAAGATCAAAACAATCAGAACAGTGGTTGCCTGGGGAATTAGAGGCAAAAGAGAACCTTTTGGGGTAACGAAAATGTTCTGTGTCTTAGTAGGAGCTTGGGTTACATGGAAGAATGTGTTTGTCAAAATTCATCCTATGGCACAGCTAAGATTGTGCGTGTCATTGTATAAAATTTTACCCTAAAAAGCGACGAAAATGTTCTGTGTCTTAGTAGGAGCTTGGGTTACATGGAAGAATGTGTTTGTCAAAACTCATCCTATGGCACACCTAAGATTGTGCATGTCATTGTATAAAATTTTACCCTAAAAAGCAAATAAACAGTTCATAATTTCATGCTGAAATATTTAGGGGTGACTTATACTGTTATCTGCAATTTACTATGAAATGAATCACAAACTAAGATGGGTTGACGAATCAATACATGGACGGACATGTGATAAAGCAACTATGACCATATGTTAAAGTGATGAATGTACATGTATATAACTGTACAATAATTTTAACCCTTCTTTATGTTTGAAATTTTTCAATATATTGTTGGGGGGAAGCAAAAACAATTGTGGGACACAGCTTGCCATGCATCAAATGTGTCCCCCAAAAGTTCATGTATTGGAAATTTGATCTCCATTGTAAAGTGTTAAGAGGGTGGGAAATCGTATTATGGTCATTGAGAGATGGCGCTTTTAAGAGGTGATTAGATCGTGAGGACAGAGCCCTTGTGAGTGGACTGATCCATTCATGGAGTAATGGGCACGCTTCCGATGGCTTTGTAAGGACAGTGAGCGCGAAGGTCAGCTCTCTCTTGCTCAGCCCGTTCTTGCCATGTGACACCCTGCGTCGCTACACAAGGCCCTCACCAGATGCACCCCTGAACCATGGACTTCCCAGCCTCCAAAACTGTAAGAAATAAATTTTATTTCATTATGAATCACCCAGTTTCAGGTACTCTGTTATATGCAACAGAATGAACTATACACACAGCGAAAGCAATATTTAAAGGGAATTTTATAGTTTGCATGAACAGAGAATAAGAAAGATTAAGAATAAACAGCATTTGTGCTAAAGACTGCTGGTGGGCAGGAAAGTACCGAGTAAAAGATGGCCCCTCCCAGCCTCTTTGCAGACAGAGCTGGCCAGTTCTCATGTCAGCAGAAGTGGCCAGGTGGGACTTGCAGGAAAGCTCGACCAGAGGCAGACAGCCAGGAAGGCCTCTTCCCTGCCCTTCTTGCCTGGAATCAAAGGCCACGTGGCTGCTCCACTCCAGCATTCTCCTTGCTGAGACCCAGCCCCACTCCCCTTTATTCCTCAAGTTCTAGGGGCAGTAAATGATGACAAAATAAATCAAAACCATGTTTTGCAAGATGCAGGTGGCGGAGATGTTGAAACCTCTCTCAGGTAGTTAGCAAACACGTGATGTGACCTTCCAGCATCAAAGCGGTTGACCCTCCTTTCAAAGCGAATTCAGCAGCAGCCGCAGCAGCCCCGCCGGTGACCTGGGGAAGGATGGCTCTTTTTCACGCCGCGAGCGTCCACCCAAATGAAGAGGTTTCCTGCCTCGCTTAGGACCAAAAACAGAGCAGATACCTTGAACCACGGGTTCTCATAAATCTTGTTTAGGGAAAAAACCTTTCAATTCCCACTGGAAACATGCAAAACAGCCTCCATGCTGTAAATCTTCCTTTTCAGTTCTAAAGAGATAAGTTGGACCTATTAACCTTCCATGTTATTTTCAACTTCATTATTTGAGCTGACACGTCAGGAGAGCAGTGGCGGCTCTTTCTGGCAGAGCGCATGTAAATCGCCTTCTCAAAGGAAATTACTTCTCTGGCCTGAATGTTATTAATCTAAATTCTCCGTTAGTCAAATTGTTGCCCATAATAAATATGGAACAGGTTGTAATACTTATCAAGTGTGGCACTCTTTCCGGATGCCACATTCGTTCCTAACCCCCTTGCCTAGAACCACCCCCCTGGAAGAGGCTGGTCCCAGATGGTTCCCTACCGCGTTACACCCCTGATGGTGGCAGGAGGCATATGGCCCACCTGAAGGTTGTACCTGGCTCTGCTTCAGTCTACCAAAGCCACATCTGCCAGTCCTGCGCCCACAACTCCTGGCCTAGTGGAATTCTTCTGATGGCCTCCCCCACTGAAACAGCATCTTCCAAGGAAAACTATCAGGAGTAAGCTTGAGTCACTGCCTAGGACTGGCTCATCTAGACTCAGCAGCTCAGCCTGCAAAAACCAGGTCTCCCCCATCCTTTGGGCAGCTAGACAGATTATTTGCCTGCTGATACTGGGGTGATGGGTTAAACTCTTCACGACACCATTTAAACTACATTTTGTTCAGCACCAAAACCTTCCCAAATCATGCTATTTTCACAACCTGGGGAGGGGAGAGGGAGTTTGCTGATGTGCATGTGGCCCAACCCTACCCGTTGGACAGCCTGGAAGAGCTCTTCACATAGAGACTCATTTCCGACAACACAGCCTTAAGGACGGAGAAAACTGGCTGCCATGACACAGGGGGTGGGGGATACAAAATGCTTTTTTCTGTTTCTACTGGGTTCTTTCCAGGGTAATTACAAGAAGTTTAGAATCCATTCGGGGACTTGTAGTTCATTAAATGAATTTCCATCTGTGTATCCACCACCTAAGAAGTATCGCTTTGTACAAAACTCGGGTTTTTATTGTGTATAAGTCAGATTGTTAATTTGCAGCATGCAGCACTGAAAGGATCATTTCAATAGCGCCTGATTATGCAAAATGAAACTGGGTTTTCATTAGGTCTGCCTCCTGCGCTCCTTAACACTTGATGGGGTGCCAGGATGCAGGATGGGCCTGTGTGGCAGGAGAAAGCCCCGTGCCTGCTTCCAGAACATCCCAGGCCCCTTTTCCCAGCAGGGCCATCCAGCACAGCCACACCGCCTTCCACCCACATGGGGCCCTCTCAGCCCCTGCCCATGTGTCCACCCCACGTCCTATCGCCACTAGTGACAGCCACTAGGAGAACTCTGACATGAAAATGGCACCTGTGAAAGATTAGCTACTAGATTCCAAGCATGTCCTGGGTCTACTGATTTTATTTAAGGGATAATGTTCCCAGGGAGGAGCGATGGGAAGCCCGGCAGCTCCTGCTGCTGGCGTGGCACCGGACTCAAGCAGAGCCAGCTGAGCCCTGTGGAGTTCCCGGAGATCAAAGCTCACAGATGCCAGCTCCTTTGACAGGTGATGCCCACCCTGGTACCGTGAGGCTGGGATGAGCACCACCTGGCACAGGCTGGGCATGGAGGAAGCAGGGAAACAGTGATGGGGAGAAAGGGGAACCTGAATTCCTGGGACCAAGAGCTAGGCAGCCCTTTCCACAGCAACCTACAGGATTTGGCCCTGTGCATCTCACATTCTGTCCAGTAGCAGGCTGCAGAGGACAGGAAGGAAGAGGGGAAGACTTTATAAATATGTCCCCATTTGCACACAGCCTCGTTGTGCTGGTAAGACTTACATTCTTCCAGCTGTTTCACCTGAAATCCAGGTCACCTGCCCAAATGGTTTCAGGGCCTACTTGGGCTGGACACCAGAATCATTTGGGGAGCTTTTAAATAATGCCAGTCCCTAAGCCCCACTCGGGATCATCTCCGAGAGGTCCTGGCATCAGGAGTTTTTCAAAGTTCCTACCAAATAATGATAATGTGCAGCCAGTGCCAAAAACCTCTGACTTAGATCATTTTGAAAAGTTTACCAAAATAGGGCCGAGGTGCGCTCACCGGTGCGGCCGGTCTCAAAAAGGACAAAAAAAAAAAAAGCCCGTGGCGCACTCGGGAGAGTGCAGCACTGGGAGTGCAGCAGCGCTCCCGCCGCGGGTTCGGATCCTATATAGGGATGACGGAATAGGGCCGAGGTGCGCTCACCGGTGCGGCCGGTCTCAAAAAGGACAAAAAAAAAAAAAAGAGTCAAAAGTTTACCAAAATATGATAAGTTAGGAACACACAGAGGGCCTTTGGAAAATAGGGCCGAGGTGCGCTCACCGGTGCGGCCGGTCTCAAAAAGGACAAAAAAAAAAAAAAAAGAGTCAAAAGTTTACCAAAATATGATAAGTTAGGAACACACAGAGGGCCTTTGGACAAACTGACTGCAAGGGTCTCATATGCCGCTGGGGGGCCCAATAAACATGGCAAAATCTGCCCAAGAACCAGCTTATAAAATACTGGCCCCAGAGTCACCAAAGGGTTTGCGTCCCCAAAAGAAAGCAACAGGGGCACTTCAGCAGGAAGGGTGGGCTGAAACTCACCCCACTGCGCCGAAGGCTGGGAGGTTTTCTCCCTGCATTAACTTGCACCCACAGCATTCTTCTAACTCGCTTGCTGCCAGGTGGAGACAACCATCTGGAACCACCTTCTTGGAGTCCCAGCACTTGCAGACTCTTCCAGGAAGCCTCCCGTGATCAATGGGGTGGACGGTAGATGGCTCTTCTCCACATGCCCCAGCACTCACTCCCAGTTTGTAAACGTCCACTGAGAATTGCTGGTAAATCACCTGAGAACACCATCCCTTCCTCCATATTCTCTCTTTAGACTACAAATCCCTCCAGAGCAGGCACTGCAGCGTCTAACCCCTTTGTAAAATGCTCATTTTCTCCCAGGACGAGGCTCTGCCCATGGGCAGCCCATTCACCTGGATTCTGACCAAAGGGCCTACTTCCTTCTCTCTGCCCAGTGAACCCTCCTCAAAATGCCGTCTGTCACATCTTGGACCATGTGTCCTGCCTCACTTTACCCCTCCTGCTATGAGAAGATCTAATCTTTGCCTCAAACGGACCACCCACTGATGCAGGACACCTCACCCCACCTGGCAACTCAAGTACCCGAGTAGAGAACGTCTTGGAAAGAGAGCGCCCTGCAGGTGTGAGGTGTGGCAGCCGACGGATGGAGCCCAGGCCTGTCCCAACTCATTGCCCTCAGACCCTCCATCCTCTGATACCCACCTGCAGGTACCAATGAGAAAATGCCAAGAGAGACTGTAGGGAGCAGCCGGGACTGTCCCCGGGAATCGCCTCTTACAGGTCTTAAAGTTCAAAGGCTGTGTTTCCAGAATGTTCTCCAGTGCCTGAAGGAAACAGGTCAGCCCAGGAAGAGTTAATCCTCCTGTAGTCAGAGGTGAGAAGACGGAGCTCCTGCCCGTCCACAGAGGTGCACAGAGCATCCAAAGCATAATAAATCTGCGAGTGCAGAAGGCTTCTCTCCTCATTTGTTAGTCGGCGATGTGTGAAAATGTTAATGAAGGGAGTTATAATCTATGAGAATTTCACTATTAAAATGTAGTTCACGTCTGAAGGCTTCTGCACACGCACAGTCCACTGTACATCAATCCTCCCGGCGCTGCTAATAATAGACGTAATCGCCTGGCTCTGTCTAGCCACCTTCGCCCTGGCAATTCTAAGATTTGCTACAACTGTTATTGTAGAAATTATTTTCATGCTATTAACTTTGAGTTTTATTATATGTGTTCTTAAAAGAAAATAAATGCAGGGAGATTGTAAGTGTATATCGGGTCCCTGATGAAAGTATTTTTAAAAATGTAACGTAATGACAAAAAGCACTGAAGTAGCTGATCTAATGGTCGCTTCCCTTATTGAAGCCTAAATTAGATTTTGCATTGTAAAAGTGCATAAAGGGGCTTCTTTCTTCTCATGGAGAAAATTTCTATTTTGAAAATGGTAGAACACGGCTGGTTGGTAAAATCGGATTCGGGGAGGAGAGCAGGGGCCACCTGAGGAGCCTGGATCCCAGCTCCCACCCTCACAGCAGGTGTCTGAGGCACCCCTGAGGCGTCTCTCTTGGGCACCCCCAGTGTTTTTGTCCATTTTGTGTTGCTCTAACAGAAATACCTGAGACTGGGTAATTTATAAAGAACAGAGGTTTACGTGGCTCACGATTCTGGGACAGCTGCATCTGGCACGGGCCTCAGGCTGCTTCTACTCATGGAGGAAAGTGGCAGGCAGCCAGTGGGTACAAGCAGATCACATGGCGAGAGGAAGTGAGAGAGAGAGAGGAGGTGCCAGGGTCCTTTAAACAACCAGCTCTCACAGGAACTAATAGAGCGAGAACTCACTCACTACCCCCCTCCCCCAGAGAGAACATTAATCCATTCAGGAGGGATCCACCCCCATGACTCAATCGGTTTCCAGCACTGCCACATTGGGGATCAGATTTCCACATGAGTTTTGGAGGGGACAACACNCACAGCTCTGCCAGGCACAGCCCAGTAAGCCGCACTGGTGCCTGTGGCTTTTCCAGGCCTGCATTGCACGTTACCAGTGGTCCCAGAGTTCTGGGGTCCTGGCAGAAGCCCTGGTGTCTTGGCTCTACTAGACATTTCCCTGGTGGGGGCTCTCTGTGGGGGCTCCAACCCCACTTTTCTGGTCGGCATTGCTCTAGTAGATGACCTCTGTGGTGGCTCCACCCCTGTGGCAGGTCTCTGCCTGGGCTTCCAGGCTTTTCCATACATCCTCTGGAATCTGGGTGGAGGCTGCCATGACTCCACTGCTCTCACGTCCTGCTGGCCTACAGACTTAACACAACATGGACGCCACCAAGGTTTCGGGCCTCTACTCTCCAGGGCTGCTGCACGAACCACACTTGGGGCTGCTCCAACTGAAGCAGCTGGGATGCAGGGAGCAGGTTCCCAAGGGCTGCTGTGCCCCAGGTCTCTCCTCCAGGATAACTCAGTCCTTCTAGGTCTCAGGGCCTGTGATGGGTGGGGCACCCTTCCAGACTTCTGAAATGCCTTTAGGGCATTTTCCCCATTGTCTTGGTTCTTAGCACCTGGCTGCCTCACCACCAAGATAATGTCTTTAGAAAACAGTTTATCAGCTTCACCCTTGCATTTTTCTCCTGCTCTCCACTTCTCTACCGCATGGCCAGGCTGCAAATTTTCCAAAACTTTACGCTCTGCTTCCCTT
Organism: Galeopterus variegatus; assembly: GCF_000696425.1. Taxonomy (NCBI): domain Eukaryota; kingdom Metazoa; phylum Chordata; class Mammalia; order Dermoptera; family Cynocephalidae; genus Galeopterus; species Galeopterus variegatus. Next base: position 42,479 of record NW_007728189.1, on the reverse strand, counting down.
TTAAATTCTGGCTCTACATTATGCCTTTGCTGCCATAACTCAGAGTAGGCTGTTAGAAGTAGCCATGCAGCGTCCTGAATGCTTTGCTGCTTGGAAATTTCTTCGGCCAAATGCTCTGGTTCACAACTCTTAAGTCCCA
>NW_007728189.1:39829-41389 GCF_000696425.1 Galeopterus variegatus | reverse complement strand
TTTCCCTCATCTTTTTCTCTTCTTCTAAGTCCTCCAAACTCCTCCAACCTTTGCCCATTACCCAGTTCCAAAGCTGCATCCACATTTTCAGGTATCTGCATAGTAACACCCCACTCCTCGGTACCAATTTTCTGTTTTAGCCCGTTTTGTGTTGCTATAACAGAAATACCTGAGACTGGGTAATTTATAAAGAAGACAGGTTTATTTGGCTTATGATTCTGGGACAGCTGCATCTGGCACGGGCCTCAGGCTGCTTCTACTCATGGCAGAAAGTGGCAGGCAGCTGGCGGGTACAAGCAGATCACATGGAGAGAGGAAGCAAGAGAGAGAGAGAGGTGCCAGGGTCCTGTAAACAACAAGCTCTAGTGGAAACTAATCGAGTGAGAACTCACTCACTACCGCTCCTCCCCCAGGGAGAGCATTAATCCATTCATGGGGGATCCGCCCCCATGACTCAATCAGTTTCCAACACTGCCACATTGGAGATCAAATTTCCACATAAGGGGCCGACCCCATGGCGCACTCGGGAGAGTGCAGCGCTGGGAGCGCAGGGGCGCTCCCGCCGCGGGTTCAGATCCTATATAGAGATGGCCAGTGCACTCACTGGCTGAGCGCAGTGCGGACGCCACCAAGCCAAGGGTTGCGATCCCCTTACCGGTCACACACACAAAAAAAATTTCCACATGAGTTTTGGAGGAGACAACACATCCAAACTCCATCACCCAGGAAGCCTGTACTGGGGGGCCACACTAGGCAGCTACACGTGCAGTTCTCTCCCCACACCAGCCTGCACCAGCTCAGCTCTGCAGGTCAACTCCCTTCACCCAAGCTCATGGCTCCACACAGGCAGGCGCCTGGGCTCACAGAGCAGCCTGGGGATCTGTGCAGGCTTCCAGGCCCAGGACCCAACAGGATCAAACAGGATGTGAGAATTTTAGCCAAAACTGGAAATAGGAGCCACGAGGCAGCCTACATAAAACTGGTGTGGTAGACACGATACTCCCTTTCACTGGGAAGTGACCCCACAGGGCATCACAGCGACGTCCCGGTGGTCCAAATGTGAGATCCTGGCCACAAGCAAGAGATGACTCCAGACTCTCTTCCCTGGGAACGTGGCATTGGACTGGAGGGTCTGCCGGCTGCCTCTTCAGGCAGCTGACCTGCTCCATGTGAACTCAGGGCCGAGGGTATCAGTGTCCCGCCGTGTGACCTGCGGGGCAAAACCAAGCCAGTGCACTGGGACAAAATGATGCAGATATGCAGAGAAGCAAAGACGGAGACGGAATCGGAAGGCCTCCCGGCCCTGTCCCCGGTCCAACCTGGAGCCTGCTCTCCCCTTGAGACGTTTCTGAATGCTCACAATAAGCTCCCTTTTTTTCTCCTCAAGCTAGCTTGAGTATTTTTCTATAACGTGTGGCCAAAAGAGTCGGAATACAGCTGCCTAATATAAGATGGGCCTGAGACATTCTGCAACATCTAGCTTAATTTCCATGGAATGCCCTGGAAGTATTTGGTATTGCCATTCACCTGGTACCCGCCTCTCTACCCCCCCCCCCCCCC
>NW_007728189.1:32803-38839 GCF_000696425.1 Galeopterus variegatus | reverse complement strand
CCCCCCCCCCCCCCCCCCACCCATCTATCCATCCACTCATCCACCCACCCACCCACCTATCCGTCCATCCATCCATCCAGCAGATCTATTTATTGAGTGTCTACCATGTGCCAGGCACTGGGCTACAGCAGTGAACAATTTAGTTATGGAACCTGCCTTCATGAAGCTTTGCGGAGAAGATCAATGTGAAATAAAACAAAAACAAAGCACTAACATAAATACATAAAGACAAGTTGTGATAAGTATCACAAAGGAAGGCACATATTGTGATAACAGATTATCCCAGGAGTGCCTGGCAGGTTTGGGTGAGATGTAGCTGAGACTTAGCAAGAGTGGCGAGGAAGCGGGGGAGGGTCGACTGGGTCCCGCAGCCTCGGGTCAGGCCTGCGGAACTGAAAGGCAGCCAGTAGACCTGCAGTGCGGCAGAGGGAAGGGTGGGCAGACATACTTTCTAAGAACATGGCATCAAGATAGGAAGGGTTTCCAGGAATGCAGGTTTCCCCCAACACACTCTCGGATTCTTTCTGGAACTCACATTTGGACAACCTGCCTGAGGGGAGAGCAAGACACGATAAAGACAACAAACAGGACCCAAAACCTGCCACATAAGACCTGGGGACTGTCCCCAAACCCCACACAGACTTCTGGAGCATGAACCATAAAGAGAAGTATAAGGAGAGCAGCCCCAGAGGCTCCCGCATCCAGAAAGGACCCCAAAGTCCTGCAGTCCAATAATCCCCACCTACACGCCACCAGTCCACCCCACAGGAGGGTGACAGAAAGCCTGCAGACCCGGACCAATAGCCCTGCAATGGCCTGGTTCCCACTCAAGCAGAGTCTGGCTACTAAGGGAGGGTCCACGCCTGCTCTGCTCCTCTCCCTGACCCTCCCAAGGCCAGCACATCACCTGGGGGTCACTGTGCACACAGGGCCAAGTGAGGATCCCTGCAGAGAAAGAGGAGACAGCCAGGCGGGGTTCTGGGGGACCAGGAGCCTACAGCCTCTCTCTGCCACCCCCGTAGGGACCAGAGCCCGTGCCCAGGGCCATGTTGCCTGCAGCTTTGAGGAAGGACACTGGATCGTGAGAGAAGTATTTGGGACACTTAGGACCTAGCAAATAAGGTGCTCCTGAGTGTGAAGTGCAGGCAGGACACACTTGTTCCAAGGGCCACGCCACCCACCCACATGAAGAGCCTGCTGGAGACCCCTGCTCTGTCCCTCCTTCCACCCTCCACATGTGCGGGCAAACAAGAGGCACCTCTCCAGGATCTGCCCTCGTCTTCCAAGCTGTGGGATTTCCAATTGCGAATGGCCATGCAGGAGTGAAAATATCACTTCATAGAAACAGCCTCGGGAGTCCTGCCCACCCCCTTCCAGCCCCAAAGCTCCACTCCCCGGGGCGCAGCTTGGCAGAGGCTCCCAGGGGGACGCCTAGACACTGCCCATCGCACACCAACTCGAGAATGTTCTCAGAGGGTGCTCTGTGGTTGACAGTGCAACTGGGTGGAGCAGCAGCACATGCTGTGGGGAGAAAGCATCAGGCTGAGAGTCCAGAGCCCCATCTTCTGACACTGCCATCAAAACGTTTAAGTGTTTAAAAACATTTGTGCAAAAATGCATTTAATGCAAAAAATATACATTAATTTTATGAAAAAAGTAGAATACAAAATTGTACAGAGTGAGAATTCAGTTATGTAAAAATACATAGATAAAAATCTAGAAATTGATAAAATTTGGGGCAATTGCCATCTTCTTCTAAAGGACTTTTTTGAACTGTTTCTTCAAGAAGTATGTGTTTCTATTACACATGGCCACACCCTTTACTGGAAATTCTGAAGTCCAAAAGCTCAGGAAATCCAAAGTTTTTTCCTTAAATTTAGCACCTTCTGTTGGCAAAACTTAACCAGAACTGACACAATTTATAGTCCTTGTTTATCCCACCTAGCGTGAATGTTCATGTGTTTCCCTCCAGAAATATCCACGTGCTTGCTGAATGGTGTCGCTCCAAAAGCCTCCGGGGCTGTGCCAGGATGTGTGCTCCATCACTCTTGAAATCCAAAGAGTTCTGAATTCTGCAACATAGCTGACCCCAAAGGTTTCAGATAAAGGAACCACACACCCAGTGACAGCTAGAGGCCCAAGGTTCTAGGCTCAGTCTCGTGTCCACTCTGACCTGCCATGTGACCCAACAGAAGTCATGTCCCTCGGAGGCCTGTTTCCAGACCTGCACCATGAAGGATGAAGATCTCTAAGTCTCTTCTGGCTCTGCACTCCATGTGCTAACGATTCTTGGTGCTACTGAGATGCAAAGCAGAGTCCCTGAAGGGGACCCCATCCATCTAATGCCTCTCCCATTCTTGGCTGGCCAGAGAGAGGAGCCGCAGGCCTATGGAAGGAGAGAGAGGATTCCAGATGTCCAGTGTAGCGGAATGGTAACTGCCCATCAGGTGAGACAGCACCTGCCCTCCACCCACCCCAATTTGCAGGCCCCATTGGGCAAGCCCTAACCACTACAGAAAGTGCACAAAGGGACTCACATCTCCTCGAGCAAGTGCTCCTGGCAGACGCATCAGTAAGGGGCGCTGCCACTCCAAGAGGCTCCCCCCAAGGCTGCCCCTCTCTGGAAGAAGAGCCCAAGGGAGTAAAGTGCCAATAGCAGGATTTTAAGGACTTGAATGACAAAGGCACAGGTTGAGGGGGAGGTGTTCCTCTATGTCCCACATTTCAAAGCATTAAGGTATCCCTTCTTCACACGCTCTAGGGAACTGAGTGCTCTGACAGCTGTAGTGAGCAAGGAAAACACAGTGAATGGGACAGAGAAAATGTCCTGCACGTCAGGGGTCCTCTCCCCCAAATACAGCACCACCACAGCTTTGTGATTTTTAATTTTCTTCTAATTTTAGGATTGTAGAAGTGATCTAAGAATCCCTCTAAGTGTTTTAGGGAGATGGTAATGGTCCTATACTAAAATAATTCAACCAACACTATAATTTTAGTGCCACCATCAAAATGAAATAATGGCTGTTTACTATGTTACACCTTTCAAATGACCTTCATTTGAATACAAATTGTGGCTTGAAATTCTAAGCGCTGCTCAGTTCCAGAAGGCTGCAAAATGCAGGAGCTCAATGGGGGCTGCTCTTCCCAGAGCCTCCTCCCATAACTGCACAGTTTAAATGGATCTCTTTCTCTGGAGCTGCTGGAGGCCCATTTAGTGCCTTGATGCAGAATTGAATGGCCCCAACTGGGCAAATCAAGCCCAGGAGCTAGAGGAGGCAGAGGCCGCCTGCAGAGCAGGTGACAGGAACATTACCTGGGAAGCCCAGCTGTGCTGGAGACCACCAGGCAGGGAGCAGGAAGAGTTCAGGAAACTTCGTGTGAGGGCCGCCCTGCCATGCTCAGTCCACCGGCCACCATCTCTCGCCTGCTCCCAGCTTACCTCCCGCTTTCATTCCCACGCTGCCCTCCTTCAGCCATGCCAACAACTCACCAGAGGTCCTGCACCTCACCTGTGCTTTGTCCCCTCTGCTCAGATGCCCACTCTGCCAGGTGCAAGAGGGAGTGAGCTTCCGGAGCAGCTCCTGCTCACCCATGTGTGCATCAGTGCACGAGCATTTCCCGGGAGGCTAGAGATGAAGCAGAGTGGGATGGGCAGGCTGTGTGGGAGGTGGGTGGGGATGTCCTTTCTATGTCCACCCAGGACACCTGGCTTAGGAGTGTGTCTTACTCAGCTTTGCATCCCACTCACCCAGCCCTCAATTGATGAGTTGAAATCTCATCTCAGGAAGCTTCCTAAACTCGCTGCTGGTGTAGGTCTATCCTGTCTAAAACATGCTGTAATTACTACTGACTTTTGTTTACACCCAAATGAAAACTGGAAGAGCCCAGGCTCCGCAATTTTTAGATATGTGACTTAGGGTAAGCATTTTAATCATTCTAAACCTTAGTTTCCACATCTGTAAAGCAGTAATAATAATGCAATTTCCCTGACAGGCTGTCACGAAGAGTAAATCATATGATATACATTTTTTTAAAAAAGCTTAATCTGGTGATTGGCGTCAATATAAACCAGTGGGCGCCACGCCAGCACAGACAGATGGAACATGCTGTATTTGTTGCTGTGTTGTGCAAGTTGCAGGTTCCAAGAGTAGGGCCCGACCTAAAAAAGCTTAATCTGGTGATTGGCGTCAATATAAACCAGTGGGCGCCACGCCAGCACAGACAGACGGAACATGCTGTATTTGTTGCTGTGTTGTGCAAGTTGCAGGTTCCAAGAGTAGGGCCCGACCCACACTACCTTCTCCTCCCTCCAGTGCCCCTGCTACTGATGTTCGCTTGGCTTGGGTCTGGAATATTCTCTTGCCTCCTATCTGCCTATGCACAGCCCATCCATCTTTCAGGGAGAACTTGGCTCCTGCCACCCAGAAAGCTCTCCTGCCGATGGGTCCTGCTGATGGGTCCTCCACACCTCACGTGCTCATGCCTCCCCTCTTCCTGGTCCTGACGTTCATGGCCTTCTCCCAAGAAGCCCAGGAAGGCTCCCAGCCGGTCTCTGCCTTCAGACACTCCCTGTTTCATCAAATCCTGTTGTCAGACTGATCTTCCTAAAGCCCCTATTTGATCAGGTCAAGGCCCTGCTCAAACAGCCTCAGTGCGGGCGTCCTGGTGCCTAACTTGAGTCTGCACTGAAGACACTCCGATCTACACCCACAGTGCAGAGTGTCACTGGCAAAAGCAAGAGGGAAGCGCTGACACATGCTGCGACGTGGACAAGCCTGGAAACTGTTATGCTGAATGAAAGAAGGCAGAATGGACAGATCCATCGAGACTGAAAGTAGAGAAGTGGTTGTCAGAGCATGGAGGGGAGGAGAGGGGCTGGGGGATGAGGGCTAAGGGGTGTGCGGCTTCTTTTGGGGCAATGAAACTGTTCTAAAATTGACTGCAGCGATGGTTGCACAACTCTGCGAGTACACTGAAAACACTGAATCGTATGCGTTAAGTGGCTGAATTGTACCGAATATGAATTATGTCTTAATATGGCTGTTGTTATGCTCCAAGCAGGAGCCACCCCCCTCCTCTCCTGCCACACTCCCCACAGCCTGAACTGCTGTTTGTCGTTCCATTCAACCTACCCAAGAATACCTGTCCTTCAAGTCCCAGCCACCCAGATTCCTGCAGCATGCACGCATGCACTCATTCATTCACTCACTCATTCATTCTTGCATTGAACAAATGACAACTGGGCTTCTATTTGGAAACTGAAGAGCAAGCAACACACAGTCCCTGCTCCTGAAGAGCTCACCACCCAATGAAAACAACAACAACAAAGAGCAAGCAAAAGGACAGTCAGAGCGTGGTAGTGCTGACCACGCCACTCTGTTGGCTCTTAATTGTTTTACTGAACTTTTTGGGGCTCACTCTTGTTCCTCTTGAGAAGACCCTGAGCCCCTCACAGGCAGGGACGATGTGCTGTATGTCTCCTTTTCCCCCCAAAGCTCACACTGTGTGTGGCGGGAGGAGAGAGTGTGGAATTGGCCTGGGAACAGCTTCCAGCTCTGACCCCACGTGTGACTCAGGGCAGGTGCCTTCATCTCTGCCCCGGCGCGCCCTCCCCTCGGAGACAGAGATGGTGCCTCCTTCACAAGAAGAGCCATGTGTTGCAGGAGATTTATTGAGGATTCAGGTTGGCAGGATAATCTGTCCAAAAATTAACTTGTATCTTGTAGGCTCGTCAGAAATGAAAAAGAGGTATGTTCCTCTTCATCCAGGAAGATGGCAAGCTTTTTATTTATTCCAAAAAATACTTGATATTTGTTGGATGAATGAATGGGTTTTTATTATTCACCCCCATGGGCAAGAAAATGACATGTTTTAGGGCTGGAAGGAGAAGTTGTTTGGCTGCCCTGAAGGGATATCCCTGGACAGAGGTCTTTGCATTTCCAAGGTCTCCAAGCTGGCTCCTGAGAAGGGGAAAGGGCCAGGGGTTTGGTCAAAGAGGAGAGAAGCCTGATTCTGGGGGGCATTGCCTCTTCCATG
>NW_007728189.1:30467-32369 GCF_000696425.1 Galeopterus variegatus | reverse complement strand
GGACAGGGACCTGAACTTGGTTAGATACAGCAAAACACTGAGGTACCAGAACCTCAGAAGGTGGTGTGAGGACCCATGAGGACTGGGCACTGAATGCTACAGCTCGGGACAGGGACCTGAACTTGGTTAGATACAGCAAAACACTGAGGTACCAGAACCTCAGAAGGGGTGTGAGGACCCATGAGGACTGGGCACTGAATGCTACAGCTCTTGCAACCTAACCATGGCTCACATAGCTCCATGCTTGGCACAGAATGGAGCCACTAGAGGGGCTGCCGGATCACGAATGGCCTCTGCTGGCCTGGGCAGAGATGGGCAAGTGGAATTCCCACTGAGGAATGGGGCTGCCAATGCAGCCACACACAGCAGGGCTCTTCTGGACTCTGGGTCCCAGCATCCTTACCCAACCTGGAGGGGGGAGCCCCAAGAACTCCTGATTTGGGACCAACCTCTAATCATGGCAGATGGGGCCTTGAAATGGATTTAATTTGATGTGAACAAAGAAATGTAACTTTCTCTGCACTCCCAGTGCCTTGGAACGATTCCAACCTGACATTTAGGGGATTCTCTGAGATGATTAATTCCTATCCGCCTCACTAGCCAAGCACAATTCCTGGACTTGGAGACAACTGGTGTTTTCTTTTTTGAGACAATGACCAGAGAACTATCAGAGAACTGGGGCAGAGAGAAAAGTGTGGTCTCTCAAAATTCCCTGCTACTTCCTGGATCCCGAGGAAGGAAGAATAGCTTCAAAGAATCCTAGACGTTCCAAAGCCCTGGGACAGATGGACATAGAGCAGACAGTAGAATGTTCAAGAAAAAAAGGATGGGAACAGAACAGAGTAGACATCCTGTTATAAATGAATGGAAAAGAGCCCTGCAACTTTTAAAGTACTGTGCTCAATAACAATAACTTTAGAAGATTAAGCCAGTCTGTGACTGGGGGACCCTTCGGCAGGGATCCCAGGGACACATCCTTTTCCATTGCCAGGGCTTACACAGGTGGCTGGGATTCTCAGTAAGAGAACCTCTTCCAAAAACAAATATGTTTAGATGGCAGAAGGCAGGGCTGTAAACCCATGGGAGAGAGAGAAAAGTGTTCCACTTTGATGTGGCTCAGAGATCCCCGCCCGAGACCAGGTCAAACTAATCTGCAGAACGCAGCGCTTCTTTGCCAAACGTAGGCCTTCTGAGCCCCGTTCCAAAGTGCCAGGAGACCGCAGTCTTGATGCATCGATGACCGCAGGATGCGCAGCCACGTGAACGTTCCCTCAAAGCCTCCCTGTGGGCAGCCTTCCCACCCCACCATTGGGACCCAGCAGGACACTGGCTGGCATTCACACGGAGCACAGCCGACAGGAGGTGGGTGAGCTCACCCTTGCATCACCCTGGGCCCCACCCACCGCCGAGATTCCCTGAAAGCCCTTCGCACCGGGACAGAACCTACCACACCGATTATTTTCATCAGTCCCTCAGCCTGTTTAAGAAAAATTGCTTGTCTACAGTTGCGGGCCACCATGCTGTGTGCCACCCCCATTTAGAGTTTATTTTACATTAAATCTCCAAGCCAGAGACCCTCCAGTTGGTCTGCATAAAGCAGAGTTATTGGTCCAAGTGTTTGTAAAAATAGCAACTCCAGACCCCAAGAAACTGAAGAGACATTATGGGAATACACAACTGGATTGTTTTGTTGCTGTATGAAAAATTGGATTCTCCGACTCTGATTTTCCGCTCCTGCTCCCGGGCTCCTCCCGCTCCTTGCTCCTCACCTGAGAAGCTGCTGCAGCTCCTGGCACCGAGAACAACACAGATCACAAAGCAGAACAGCCCACGCCAAGCTCCAGGATCCCAAGCGGCTCCACGCACTGTTGCAGGGGCCCGATAAGCTCCAGCTTCTGTCTT
>NW_007728189.1:27769-29703 GCF_000696425.1 Galeopterus variegatus | reverse complement strand
TCTTCAGCCCAGAATGCCATTCTAGGCCAAATTTTAAATAACGAGAACCCCACAAAAAATCAGCCACAGCTCAGGCCGGATTTGGGGATCACGTTTCACCACAGGCCTCCCACAAAAGCCAGTCCTGACAGAGGACGTTCTTCTTGGTGCTAAGATTTGGAGACGTAAAAGTTCTTTCTCCAGCCAGGCATCATGAACGTGGTAGGTGGCCGCTCTGGCTTCTACCTTCTGACAGCCACCTGGAAGTAAGAGGAGCTGGCTCCTTCATTCACTCCCATGGCCACAGGAACAGCCACAGGACCACAATTGCCAAGGTCCAGGCAAGGACTGGGTGCCTAACGTCATAATTACTCTGTAAAGTAGGTGTCGTCTGGCAGATGTGGAAAACAAAGAGGTTAAAAAATGTGCCCAATGTCAGGAACAAATCAGGATATGATCCAGCAATCTTACTTCTGGGTATTTATCCAGAAGAATTGAAATGTGGAGGTATTAATCTGTTTCGTGTTGCTATAACAGAATACCTGAGACTGGGTAATTTATAAAAAACAAAGGTTTATTTTGCTTATTATTCTGGGACAGCAGCATGTGGCACGGGCCTCAGGATGCTTCTACTCATGGCAGAAAGCAGTAGGCAGCTGGTGCAAGTAGATCACATGGCGAGAGGAAGCAAGAGAGAGAGACAGAGGAGGTGCCAGGGTCCTTTAAACAACCAGCTCTCGTGGGAACTAATAGAGTGAGAACTCACTTACTACCCCCCCCTCCCCCAGGGAGAGCATTAATCCATTCATGAGGGATCTGCCCCCGTGCCTCAATCAGTTTCCAACACTGCCACATTGGGGATCACATTTCCACATGAGTTTTGGTGGGGACAACACATCCAAACTCCATCAGTGGATCTCAAAGAGATAACGTCACTCCCTGATCACTGCAACATTATTGACAATAGCCAAAATGTAGAAACAACCTAAACATCCATGACACAGATGGACAAAGAAAATGTGGCACATACCTGCAAGAGAATACTATTCATCTTTAGAAAGAAAGGAAATCCTGCACATGTAACCACATAGATGAACTTTGAGGACAATATGCCAAGTGAAATAAACCCGTCACAAAGGGATAAATACGGTGTGATTCCACTCATATGAAGTATCTAAAATAGTCAAACACATAGAAGCAAAGAATAGAATGGTGGTTGCCAGGGGCCGGGGGTATATCAACAGGTACAAAATTCCAGTTACAGAAGATGAATTCGTTCTAGAGGTCTTCTGTCCAACGTCGTGCCTGTAGATAACAATACTGTATTGTACACGTAAAATCTGATAAGAGGATAGAGCTCATGTTAAGTGTTCTTACCAAAATAATGATAATTTTAAAAGAACAAATTAGGTTCGGACTATGTTTGGATACAGAGACTAAGGTCTACGCCCACACACCCCCAGCCTGGAAACAGGCAGAATTCAGCTTTCCACCCCTTTGATCAACATTTCCCTGGCCAATTGCCAGCAGGACTTCCCTCTTGCCTGCGACAGCATTCTCCTTAGAGCATAAGCTCCATGAGGACAGAGACCATGCTTGACCCCCAGCCACACTGATGCCCAGACAGAGCAGCCTGGCACACAGCTGGCGCTCAGTTCCACACAGAATGAGTTTAGGTTGGCTGCAGGCCCCAGTGCACGCAAGTGCTTACCAAACACGGGTCCTTTCTCCAAATGCAAAGAAAGTAAAAATTCAAATACCCACCAAACGTCAAACCAATATTAATTTACTCAAAGGCATGCACGATAAATGCTGTAGCCGAGGCTTCCTTGTCTTTGCTAAAGGCAAGCGGCCAGGTGTGTCCCTAAATGCATACACAGGACTTTCTTTACCTTGCTTATTATTCTTCCCGTGATCTGCATATCTTTAGACATCAGAAAACCAAGTTCCTTCCC
>NW_007728189.1:25236-27169 GCF_000696425.1 Galeopterus variegatus | reverse complement strand
ACCCACCAAACGTCAAACCAATATTAATTTACTCAAAGGCATGCACGATAAATGCTGTAGCGAGGCTTCCTTGTCTTTGCTAAAGGCAAGCGGCCAGGTGTGTCCCTAAACGCATACACAGGACTTTACGTTGCTTATTATTCTTCCCGTGATCTGCATATCTTTAGACATCAGAAAACCAAGTTCCTTCCCCTCCAGAGTAACAGGCCAGTTACCTCCTTCTCTACACAGAACCTGCCTGCCTTAGCAAATCTTCTCAGTGTGAATGCTCCTTGTTGGGAGGAAGACAGGAGGCAAAGGAGAGAGCTCTAACCAAGTCTTCTTTCCAGAGCCTTCCATCTCTACCTCTACCCTGCTCCTTCCCAACAATGCCAAGGCACAAAGGCCTGTCCGAGCTGTCTCCGCAAAGCCCTGCCTTTACACGCACCTCGCCACGATGATCCGTCTCCTGCTCGCAGCCTGCCCCTGGAAAGAGCAGCCACCAGCACCTGCCCCCCACGCTCTCCTAGCTCGGGGTCATCTCTTGAGTTTCAGCCAGGCTGAAGGGTGGCGGCTGAAGAGCCTATGCTGATGGCACATTGGGCCAAGTCACACCGGGATTAGCAGTGATACTGTCATTGCTGAAACCTGGGGGCGGCCACAGACAAGCCACCTGCTTCTCCAAGATGACCCTGTCCTTTTCTTTCCTCTCCATTCTCCTTCAGAGAGCAGGAATCCATCCCGATCACTCACCTAATAACGATGGAGGATGGTCATGGGGGCTTTTATCCTGGCCACAGACACCATTACTCTGCCCCAAACCGGCTCTAAGGCAACAAAGATTTAAAAGTCACTGTGCGCCTTTTAATGAAAGGCGTGGTGCCTGCAGATCTATTCCTCAGTTGGAGACTCTTCAGAGGTGACGCTGCCACTGAGCCACCTGAGAGACGGCTGTACAGTCAGCAGGGAGGAGGGTGCTGAAAACCCCACCGAGGGACTTGCAGGCTGCTTGGGATGTGACAGTTCCAGAATTTCTATTTTCTATTTATTTTTAGTCCTCATTAAAGTTGCAGCAGAATGACACGGATACAATCGCATCGTCTGCTATTTAATTAAGTTTTTATAAGCATAGTGCCACAAAGAAGAAATTCCGACGCTCCAGCAAAAGAGGCGTCGCTATAAATACTCCCACCGCGACACCCACGTGTGACGGCTCATCCAGGCCAAGGAGTGGGGAGGGGGGACCCGCGGGGGGCTCTTCCTCCTTGGGAGCTTCTGGTGCCACAACACTCACCATGTTCAGGTCTTGTTCAGGCTCTGCTTCATGCTCACTGACACTCCTAGGATCACAGTTGAGCCAGCAGCTGGGGACAGAGAGCCAGGCCACTATGAGGCCCTCAGATGGAAGGGAGGCGCACGCCGGACAGACTTCCTTCCCAATGCCCAGGGAGTGAAGTTCAGAACCAGGCCAGTGAGGCTGGCCAAGTCTAGGGAAGGGGAGGCTAGAGACAGACGGGAGCCAGCAGTGGTCCCTGCACACGCTGCCTGCTGGCCTCAAGCACACCCCGCTCACCCGTTCTCCAGGTGGGTCTCTTCTGCTCACAGGCCTCTGTGACCATGGGGTCTGCAGAGTCACCGTATTCTTCATGCCTCACACGGAGTCATGGGGACCTGTCCCCGCTTCCTTCACCGGGCCCTTGGAGTGACCCCCTCTGAGCCAAGTGTCCCCGCCCCGACCAGCACCCTCATCACCCCCTCCCCATGCTCACCTCCACCCGGCCTCCATGCCCCCTGGGCATCCCGCTCCCTGCTGCCGCATCCTGCTTCTGGAACGCCGTCTGCATGGGCTCCTCGGCTGCAACATGTCAGGCACAAAAAGCAGGACGCAAGGTCCTGTGTGTTAGGACTACAAATGTATTAATTACGTGGATATGTACCAAAGAAGGCACAGAAG
>NW_007728189.1:21777-24561 GCF_000696425.1 Galeopterus variegatus | reverse complement strand
CTGTGTGTTAGGACTACAAATGTATTAATTACGTGGATATGTACCAAAGAAGGCACAGAAGACACACCGAAATGGCTGAGAGGGGTAGAAAAATGGAAACTCTTTTCATATCCCTAAATTCCGGAAGATTATTATATATATTTATGAAAAAATAAATAAATGTATAATTTACAATAATCTCACAGAGATGGAGAACAAATTAGTGGTTGACCGGGGTTAGGACGGAAGAGGGATTGACCACACAGGGGTAGCAGGAGGATGTCTGTGGAGATGGGACAGTTCTGTGACTTGATGGTGGCAGCGGTTACACGAATCACAGGTGGGAGGTGAAATGACACAGAGCTGCACACGTGTGCTGTGTCAACGCCAGCGTCCTGGTTGTGACCACTGTACTATAGTTAGGTAAGACGGAGCCATTTGGGGAAACTGGGTAAAGGGTACACAGCCTCTCTGTACTGTCTTTGCAACTTCCTGTGATTTTATAATGATTTCAAAATAAAAAGTTTAAAATAGATCTGTGGTCTACACCTACTGCTGAGGAATGCGGATGAAGTCTAAACTGTGGGACTAAGCTGGCTTTGAAGGACAGTAGACACCCATCCGACCTCTGCTGTGTAAGCATCCTTTCCTGTTTTATTTAGCCCTCAAAGAAACCCAAAAGGAGGGCCCAGGTCACGACTGAGGCTGAGGCAGAAGCGCACTGAGCCGGAGCAGCCTGTCCCTCCACGGTCTGTGCTCAGAAGCTCGCCTCACCTGGGCACCACTGATCCCGATCCTCCTCACAGCCCCAAAGCAGGTGTGATGACCCTGACATCAGGTGAGGAGCCCGACCAGGTGACGGGGTAAGCGGCAGCACAGCAACTGGAGCCCAGGACTCCTCCCCGACCTGGCTGCCTCCCTTCTGCGGTGCCCCCACCCCGTCTGCCTCCACTCAGGTCACAGGCATCTGCTACCGCAAACCACAAACACCACCTCCTTCCTGCCCAGACCCCGAGTTCAGGCCCCCTAACCTGCACCTGCTCATCAGCTGCCTAACTTAGCACAGCTCGGGCTGAGGGGACAAGCACACCCTGCAGCAGAAGCAGCAGCCCCTGCAGCCCTTGCTGCAAATGCTCAGGGAGGGTTAGCGAGGATCCCCGGGCATCTCAGCTGCCATTCTTGTCCCCTTTGGTCCACTCGCTGCAGCCAGGAGAAAGCTAAGAAAGCGAAGGCAAGACCAGCTACTGTCTGTTCAGAGTAAAGTTCAAACCCTTTCAGTGTCCCCCAACTTGACAAGACAGACAAGGCCCTTGGAGATGACCCCGCTTACCTCTGCAGCCCCCTCACCATGCCTCTCCTCCACTTGTTCCACGTGTGGCCACACTCAGTGACTGGCAGCTCCCTACACCCCACGTTCGCTCCTCAACACATTCACACATTCCGTTCCCTTTGCCTCTCATGCTCTTCCCTGTATCCCTCCACCACCACCTCCACACTCTATCTATCTGCCTCCTTTTGCCAGGGCATCTCCAATTCCTCCTTCTGGTCTACACTCAGCACTTCCTGCAGGAGTCTTCCCTGACCCACCAGGATTGCATTACATGCCCTGAGCAGGTGCTCCAGTGATGCCCTCCGTTTCCAATATGTGCATTGGTCACATTCATTATCGCTGCCCGCTTGCTTGTCTGTCTCTCCCATCAGACGGTCAGCTCCATGAGGGCCAGGACCATATGCACTGCCCAGAACAGCATCTGGCACGCAGTAGGCACACAGTAAATATTTGTCAAAGTAATGAATTTCAGACGAAGAAGCTGACATGACTTCCTGAGGCCACAAACGCAGGTGGAGAGCTGGGATGGAAACTCAGGCACACCCTGGGGCTGTGATTTTTCCAACTTAATCGAGGACAGGAGAGGGCAAGGGCCATCCCTCCAGCCTTTATTTCCGATCTTGTCCCAGCACAGACAGAGCAGAGAACAGGACAGGACAGGACGTGCCTGGCTCCCCTCAGGAGACTTCTGGATGCTGGAGAACACACTCAGGGCCGCATTAAGAGCCGTTTCCTCGGCACACGAAGTCGGCAGCCAGCTGCTCCCCAGGGTGCCATCTGGGCCAAGGGGTTCCATGATTCAGAAGCAGAGGGAGTGGTCTCGGCAGCCAAAGCAACAAGCTGCTGGATGCTTCAGGGCTCAGTTCGGCAATTTATCGATGTTCTTCAAGTGAATGCATTATTATTAGTTTGCATATTTATAATGTGCCCTCTGGTTATTAACGGTGATATAATGCCAACTGAGAAAACCAAGAGACCTCAGAAATATTTACATAGCAGCATAATTAAGACTAAGAGCTGAGTCACCCAGGGATCCTACCGATTTTCCACGAGAGAAAAAAAATAGAACATTCTGACTTCACCCCCTGCCCTAAGCCCGTCCCTAAGTCTGGACCAGACACAGCCCGGTGTGCCTCCCCTAAGATCACCCTCAGCCTTCAGCAGGAGCCAGACCATCTATGAAACGCACAACTGCTTCCCTCCTTCCTCAGCAGGCTCAGCCCAGACCTTCCACGTGGAGGCTGGCCCATGCGGAACAGCTGGAGCTTATGGGGAGGACAGGGTCCAAGGCCACCACTCCAAGCTGCTCTAGAGCCCTCAACCACACTGACAACCCCTAGGAACCCCTCAAACATAGAAATCCCCTTAGATAGAAAAAGCTCTCTGAATGACAAGCAGCAAGGCCCCTCCTAGGACGCCAACACCAATCCTGGGGTGGGACGCAGCTGAGCCTCCCACTGAGCAAGCCCCTCGGC
>NW_007728189.1:16349-21463 GCF_000696425.1 Galeopterus variegatus | reverse complement strand
GGTCCAAGGCCACCACTCCAAGCTGCTCTAGAGCCCTCAACCACACTGACAACCCCTAGGATCCCCTCAAACATAGAAATCCCCTTAGATAGAAAAAGCTCTCTGAATGACAAGCAGCAAGGCCCCTCCTAGGATGCCAACACCAATCCTGGGGTGGGACGCAGCTGAGCCTCCCACTGAGCAAGCCCCTCGGCCCGGCCAGATGGCCATGCGTCAGCTCTGTCCTTTCAAGAAGAAGCGCAGTTCCACCCAGCCCTTCTCACATGCTCCTCGCCAACACCCTCTGCTTGTCCCTCAGCCCAGAACACTGTTCTCACCAGAAAAGCTCAGGCAGGTCCCAATGGGCTCAACCATGATTTTTTCATGAGTATCTTTCAAAACAGAAAAGGAAATAAGTTTTAAAGTGTTTGGGAGAAATAAACTGATGAGTACATAAATAAAATATATCCATACAATGGAATATTATTGGGCCATAAAAAGGAATGAAGCATGTGTGAACATGCTACAAGACGGACAGACCTGAAAAACACACTAAGTGAAAAAAGCCAAACACAGAAGGACAAATGCAGTGTGATCCCACTCATATGAAGTGGCCAGAGGAGGCAAACCCCTAGAGACAGAAGGTAGATTAGTGGTCGTTTGGGGCTAGAGAGTTTGAGGGGATTAGGGGGGTTGACTACAGGGTGAGGCGTTTCTCTTGGGGTGATGAAAATGTTCTATAATTGTCTGAGGTGACGGTTGCACAATTTGGGGACTATACTAAAAGCCACTGAATTGTACACCTAAAATTTTATAACTGTATGGTATGTGAACTATATCACAATTTAAAAAATAAAAAAGTGTTTGGGAGAAATTCCTGCTGCCCTGGTCTGGGGCTTGAGTCTCCAAACAGCAGCCTCCTCTGGATCAGCCTGCAGAAGGCACCTGGGCCACGCACAGTCCTGAGAAGCCAGCCCCTTCCCCTCTCCCAAGGCCGCCCCCTCCTCACCCCCAGTCACCCCACTCCCAAAGCCCTCCCTAGCTTGCTCTTGACACAGGAAGTTGCTGCGACAAGTCCCGGAAAGATTCCTGAGACTGAAAATCTACATTCCACAGGACACAACAACAGTAACTAATGCCAGACACGCGGCATTGAGCTTGCAATAAATGTCATCCTGTTTGGCTTCTGAAAGGGTCTCTGATATGCAGTTAATGCCGCATTCGGGCTCCATCCAGCCTCCATCACGGGTGATATGCAAATGCGGCTTTTGTCACAACCACCACTAACTCTAATAACTCCCAAAGTGAAAATGTTCCCATAAAAACCACCATAAAAAGTCCCTTATTTTATTGCCAGCTAAGTTTTCTTTACTTGTTGTCAGGACTTTCTTCTCACTGTTGATTAGCTAACAGGAGGCACGTCGTTTTTTTTCCTTTAGAGAAAGCAGGGCACACAATCATCAACCTGTCCCCTCCCTCCATCTGGAGCACGCCTTGCTTCAGAGCCACCGCTGCCCAGCCCCCTTGGAGCCGGAGGGGCTTATAAACCACGTTTACCTTCCCCAACAGGCGGCTGTAGGCATTACCTTTGGTCTGCTGGTTGCACTCTCTGGTCAAATGGGAATATAAAAATCAGCCTTATTTATAACAACAGAATGCCTCTGCTCCTCAAGTTAGAGCTGGCTGCGTGCGCCTGCACACACACATGTGCATGCACACGCACACAGGGGCATGTGAACACACACACACGCACTCATGCACAGACACAAACACACACACATAAGCACACAAACACGTGCATGCACGCACAGGCACACAAACCTATACAAGCACAGGCATGTGTACACACACACGCACACTCACAGCATGCTGCTTTTCCCAAAGTGGCTTTCACATTCATCCCGCTGGCCCTGCCCCTCTCTTTGCTGGCACCACGCATCCAGGTGAGACAGGACCTGGCAAGTTTCCCAGACAGGACCCTCCCTCTCTGTTTTCTCAGACTCTAAATCTCAACCTGCCACTCTGAGATCCTTGGAGGAGGGCCTCAAATCTCCACCCCCAACACCAGACAGCTCTTTCCCAGCCAACCTGCCTCTGCCCGCAGAAGACACAATGGAAGACAGTCCCCTGCTGCCACCCACAATGGCCCATAGGCTCATAACTGATTCATCTCTGCAGAGAAGCCTCCTGATCCTCCTTCCAGAGAATTCCTGGTGGCATTCCACAAGCAAGACACACTACCTGCTTCCCTCCAAGAGGCCCCTTAGAGAGGAGAATCCAGCCACCCCTCCATGCACCTCAAAGGGACCAAAGCAAAACCATGATTGCAAGGGCTTTTTACAAAAACACACAAAGGAATGAGTGAACTGTCACCTTTCTACCTGTGATCTTTAGCCTATGGGGGTGGAGAATAAGAAAACGCAGCCTCCTTAGTACAAAATGCCCCTGTGGACCCACCGATGCCTAGTGCCAGGAGCACGCCTTCTCCAGCATGGGAAGAAGGCAAGCCATGACGCCTTCCACCCAGGCAACAAAGAGCTGCAGTATCAGATGAAACGCGGGACCAGGGTAAGATGATTCTCCCAGGCTCTAGGACATCCTCCAGGTCGCTGCAGATGGGACACCCGGAGCCGCCAGCATTGTGCATCCCTTCGAGAAGTTACTATCTAGGGGTTTTGCGCCCCTACCCAGAGCACCTAGGATGCTGCACCCCTACCCAGAACACCCAGAGCATCTAGGATGCTGCGCCCCTACCCAGAACACCCAGGATGCTACACCCCTACCCAGAGCACCTAGGATGCTGCACCCCTACCCAGAACACCCAGATGCTGCACCCTACACCGACCATCTTGGGCTAAATTTGGGTAACTTCGGGGATGAAGCAGGACCCCCAGCCTTTACAAGGACCCACCGACCCCCAGGGAACAAAGTGGAACAAGGGTCCTGGACCCTCTTCCTCACTGACACGGTCAGGGGCTTGGCTTGTGGTGAGGGACGTTCCCGCTCACTCTGCTCTTTCCCCAGAATTGGTGACCATTCTCAGGACACAAAGCCCCCGGCTCCGCCCCGCCTCCAGGCCCGGCCAGAGCGCCCCCTCCCGCCCAGCGGGGGACCGCAGCCCGCCCTGCCAGGCTTGGGGAGGGGTCAAAGGGCCGCCGGCAGGTGGAGCCCGGTTCAGGTGCCGCCTTCCCCCGTCCTTCCCCAGCAGCGCTGATTCCTTTACTTCGGGTTTTAAAGGTCATGTTCTCCGTCAGCGGAAACATTCTACATGACACTTCTGAGACAGAGGCTCCTTTTAGAGGCATTTAATCCAAGAACAGGCACCCCCTGAAGAAAAGGGCTTATAGGTCACCGCTCAGACGGCCTATGAATCACGCCGGCTCCTGCGGGGGCGCCAGGCGGAGAGTAGGCGCGGGGTATGCAGGAGGGCGGGGCCAGGGAGGGCGTGGTCGGATCGGGGGCGTGGCCGGCGCGGAGGCGCGGGGCGTGGCCAATGGGTGGGGCGGGGCCTGCGGGGAGGGGCCAGAGGAGGAGCGGGAGAGCAGGACCACACAGGAAGCGAGGACTGCCGGGCGCGGGGGCGCGCGCAGAAGGGGCAGGTGCCCCGCTCCATGGGCTGCCGGCTTCGGGACCCGCTCCCAGGAAGGGCGAGCTGACCTTGGCGANAATGTTCCTTTCAGAGGCATCACCCTCCCCCACCCCACACTCCAGAACTGTCAAGGAAACATGACTGAGAGCCCCAGGCCCTCACGACCCCCTCAACCCCAGGACAACAGGGCCCAGGGGAACACAGGACCAGGGACGCACCTGAAGGAAGGCTCACACACATCTTCCCCATCCAGCACCCACCCTCGATCTCAACAGCGCCCAACTCACTACACAGTCATGACAGGGACAGGTCACCAGGCCCAAGGCATCTGAACGAGAGGGGCGGAACATGCAGATAGAAGATTGAGGACAAGCTGTCCCAGTAAGACAGTCCTTTAGTTCCTGCCGCTTAGGTCCCTCTGGTCTTCCCAAAGCTACTCATCCTCACAATAGAATTTTTTTTTTTGGCTTAATTTAAAGAGTTGGCTTCTGCGGCTTACAGCAAAGGACCTTAAGTGCATTGCAGCCCAAGCACTTTTTCTAAACCTTCCTAAATTCAGACAAATTAGGAGGAAAAAAGTGAAGTGAGAATTAATTCCAGAAATTCCCCTAGTAAGAGTCACTATCTACAATCAGAATGGGTTTTTCTATAAAATCACTTTAAGCAGATGTTTCCACCTCAGACTGCCTGGGTTTAAAAATCCCGGTTCTGGGGCCGGCCTGTGGCTCACTCGGGAGAGTGTGGTGCTGATAACACCAAGGCCACAGNACAACACCAAGTCAAGGGTTAAGATCCCCTTACCAGTCATCTTTTAAAAAAATTAAAAAATTTTAAAAAAATAATAAATAAAAATAAAAATCCCGGTTCTACCATTTACCAGCTGTAGGTTATTGAGAAGTTACATAACCTCTCTGAGCCTCAATTTCCTCACCTGTAAAATGGAAATAACAGAACTAACTGATCTCACGGGGTTGTTATGAAGACTGAATAAGCTCAGACATGTAAAAGGCCTAGAGTAAGACGTGCAGATAGTAAGTGCTCTGTTAACTGTTTGGTAAACTAAAGCATCCATTGGTCCTTCATTGCTCATGCATCATTTATTGAGCACCACTGCACACACAGCACTGCCCCCGGCTCAACGACTTAGAGGCAGAGTGGGCTCTGCCTTCTAGAAGTCACCATCTAGCTGGAGAGACAGACTTGTAAACACATAAATCCATGTCCGATGTGATAAGACTATCCTGGAGGTATCAACAGAGTGCTGCGGGAGCACGGAGAAGGATGATTAATTTTGCTTCAGGGGGGTGGGGGAATCTTTGCAGAGGAGGTGACATTTGAGCTGGACTTTGAAAGACGAGCTCTCCACAGAACTAAATGTGGACCCAATGCCAAGAGAGCCAGCCACAAAAATCAATCCAGCCACGGGAGAAGGGGCAGCCAGCCGCAGCCTGCCTTCCCAACGCTCCCTTCCCTGAGGACACTCGGCCCCCCAGGCTGGGGCCTAGACTCTCCCTGGAGGCTGGACCAGGTCTCTCTTTACAACCTG
>NW_007728189.1:13322-15479 GCF_000696425.1 Galeopterus variegatus | reverse complement strand
CCCCCCAGGCTGGGGCCTAGACTCTCCCTGGAGGCTGGACCAGGTCTCTCTTTACAACCTGGTGTCATTTTCCCACCATTCTGGTCCCATCCACTCACCTCCAGTTTAAGAGCTGTCGGTTCCAGGCAAACTCCCCTGGTCTCTGCCCCTTGAATGCAACTTACATTTTCTTCCTCCAAGAATAAAAATAATCATGACTGCTTTTGAATTACATCCTACCTTTATAGAATGCTTTTCTAGATTAGAAGAGAGAAAAAATATGGAATAACAGTCAAGGGCAGAGCTTAATCCCAGTTCTGCCACCAACTACCTGGTGACCTGGGGCTGGTTATTTAATTTCTCATGCCTCAGTTTCCTCATCTGTAAAATGGAGAAGCAAGGTTGCTATGGGGATGAAATGATTAATACACACAAAGTTTTAGAACACTATCTGGCAAACTGGGGGCATTCAGTGAGTGCTGGTGCATTTAGGAATGTTTCCTCCCACCGAGGTCTCTCTGCTCTGGCCATCAGACCTGGGCTACTTTGAGATTAATGCAGGGGTTGTAAGAGGACAGATCTGGATTTGAACCATTACTACCTGACTTCAGGCAAGCAACTTAACCTCCTCAAGGAAAATGGGACAGTCAGGATTGTCTCAGACTGTGGAGATGACTACTAAGAAAAGACATGCCACGTGGTTAGTACCTACTATGCAAGACTCACTCAGCAAACATTAGCTACTTTTGCTAACAACAAATACTTTCCTGGCCCTAACTTTTCTATGTCTCAGCTCCCCATGAGGCTGTGACCTCCACTGCAACCTAGGATGAATGTCACTGGCACTTGCATCCCCGCCCTGCTCTGCAGGGACCCACCACATTGGTAGGCTCCCAGGAAACACTTACTGACAATCTGATTCTCAGTTGCCCTGGGCCTACTCTGAACAAGTGGCTTCATCCAGTCTGGGGCTAGAGGTGTGACCAGTGATTCCCAATGCTGCCAATTCCTGCAGACTCCATCAGTATCCCCATGTCCTGTGGAAGACCCCCCAACTGCCCCAGCCTCCCCACATACACACACTTGTTTCCCCTTAGTGTTGTCTGAATTTTTGTTCAGAGAGAACTCCGGTCATCCTTTTCCCCAGAACACACTGTGTAAAAATCTGTGATTTCCCCTGGATATCTATATAATTTTTTCAACACAAACCAAACCAAGGATGAACATGTTTTCAGGACTCTCTGCAGAATTGCTGATGTTATTTTTGAATTGTTGGCAGCAAGGACTCCGCCAAAATACTCAAGGTCAAGAGACCAGCATGGTTCTAGGAAATCTGTACCTCTTAAAACAGTGACAAATATGTTATTTAATTTTAATGAGCTTTTTTGCATCTCAAATCTAATTACAGCATTATCAAGTACTGCTTTGAACTGCAGGTGGCTTCTCATTACATGTGCGAAGCCTGCCACGAGCATTTTTCGTGAATACTAATAACTGCTTAATTTTACTATCTGCTTAAAAAAAATAAAAACTTTCAGCAACTTATAAGGCTGGGGCTTTATAAAGCATCTGTGGAGGGTGAGCCACACAGCCATGCAGCTTAATTAAAAAAAATAAATACTGTGTGTGGCCACCCTGGAGGATGACAGCTCAGGAAGCTGCAGAGGGGCTGGGAGGAGATGCGCTTCGTGCGCTTCTTGGAGGCTCTGTTTTATTGCAGGCTTATTGCATCACATTCAAATTTCCCAATTTGCTTGCAGTTCAAAGAGAATGGTTCCGTCAACAGATTTTCTGGGTGACGGACTTCAGTAATAGGCCTGGTGGTGGAGGTCCCTGGGGACATGCTCCAGAAATCTGTTGTGTGGACAGGTCCAGGGAGATGCCAGCCAATCATCACCAAAGCTGTCTAGGAGCAGAGTCCAGCTGCCTCCCAGCCAGGCTGGAATAAAAAGTGGAGGCAGCCAGCTGGTCCCCGGCTTTGGGTGAAAAGCTTTGCAGCCCCTGAACAGTGAAAGTTATCAACACCCACGGCGGCCATGATTTCCTGCCAGTGGGTTTGTGCAACGTCTGGGGTTTGCGTGTTGTTCATTGACTTTGAAAATTGTTATGGCTGAACTTTATCTTTTGCTGGCCAGCTTCCTGATTTGCACCTTCTCCAGGGAGCGGGTCTAGAGGAAA
>NW_007728189.1:0-12929 GCF_000696425.1 Galeopterus variegatus | reverse complement strand
AGGTTGCCGCTAATGCTAGGTTCTCTAGGAGGGAAAGGTTGCCCACATGTAATTTTCATTCAGGAAGGTTCTGCACAGTTTGTAAGCCTTGGGACACATCTGCTCCTAGGTTTTGTTCACGTAAGTCCGCACCGTGTCTCTGACAGAGAGCTCCTGGAAAATGCAAGTGACATCTGAGGCATAGGCTGTCCCCTGCACAGATAGGCCAGGCTGTTGATCCAGCCACTCTTCCTCTCTCTGACTTCAGGACCAATTCAGCTTCCCTTCCTTAAGCTCAGAGGGCACAAGGCCAAGCTGGGCCAAGACCCTGCTCTCCACCTACCTGTGGTAGACAGAATAATGGCCCCTAAATATGTCCGCGTCACAATCCTCTGAACCTATAAACAGTTGTTACATGACAAAAGGGAATTAAGATTGCAGCTGCAATTAGGTAGATAATTAGCTGATCGTGACATGGGCAAGATTATTCGGATGTGTCCAGTTTAATCACACAAGTCCTTAAAAATGGAAAAGAGGCAGAAGAGAGAGTCAGAGAAATATGATGTGAAATGGACCAGACCCATCATTGCCGACTTTGAAGATGGAGGAAGGGCCACAAACCAAGGAATGCAGGCAGCCTCTGGAAGCTGGAAAAGTCAAGGAGATGGATCCTCCCTTGGAGTCCAGGAAGAAACGCAGCCCTGCCGACACCTTGATTTAGCCCAGTGAGACCCGCGTCAGACTTCTGACTTCAGAGCTGTAAGATAATAACTGTGTGCTGTGTTAAGCTATTCTGGCAGCAATAGGGAGTGCATAGGAAGGGAACACGCTGCTGATTGCTGCTCTGGGGGCAAATGGTGGGGCCTGCCGGGACAGCCAGGACAGCACCACCACTCACACTGCCAACCACATTCAGAGCAGGTGGGGTGAAAACATCCTCTAACAACCTGCCCATTTTCTTCCTGCTCCTTAGATCTGTGGCACACAAGCTTCTCTTCCCGTAGCACATCTGAAGCAAGCTCTATCCCCACTCCCCCCTCCGTGGGGTCACGTGGTTCCACAGGTCCCAGACCCACATGCAAGGAGTGCAGCTTACAGCGCGCTGATGAGCATCAGAAAGGCAGGCCCCGCCAGCCCGTCCAGCAGCACTGCAGAAACCCCTGATTAGTAAGCCCACCCGGGCCCTTGCTGCCCTGGCCCCACGGGCCTCCAAGAAGGCCACGCCTCAAGGCAGAGAGCACCCCAGCATCGGCTAATGGGCCAATACTGAGCCCTTTGTTTTTATAAGAGAACAAGTGGTTTATGACAAAGAACTAAGTTTCCCTCTTTATGAGGCCATCCCCGGTGTTCGCTCTCCAAGCCCATCATGCCTAGTTCTCTCTTTCCCACAACACAGCCACACAGGTACCACTGCCACCAACAAGTTCATTTAAGAGAATTTATAGCCTAATTGTGCAGCTGTTGCCTTCTGAGTCAGTTTTAAGAGATTGTTACACAAGCAGTGTCATAATTTAGTCATGTTTTCATCTCACAACTGTACTGTAATTACTGTTGTTAAGAGCGAATGGTAAACAAGAGAGCAAAGAGAGTGCTAACAAACCATGGATCAAGCTGGGACAGAGGGAGAGGTGACACATGGGACCCTGCGGAGCTCTCCAGAAAGTCCACGCAGACCCATTAACCCTTGAGGTTGGCCGTGAACATCAAGCATGTAGTACACACCTGAGTATCCACCTAGTGCAGGTGAAGGCAGATACTGTCTGCCTCCCAAGTTCCTGCTAGAGCCTCGCTGCAGGAAGCAACCCCTGGCCCTGCTGGTTTGTCTTTGTTTCTGCCAAGAGCTGCCAGGGCCACAATGTGGCAGAACCCCAAATGGTTCTGGACTCAGGGAGTGGGGAGCCTCATGCAGTGTGCACAAAACAAAGTATAGACGCTCAGTTCATATCTGTACAGTGAGAAGGAGGAGCTTGGGATCCCAAAATGAGGCCTGTGGCAGCACTGTCTCAAGCACAAAATACTGGAAACATGCTGCAGAGGAGTTGAAGGAAACCACAGGTGCAGCCCTGAACCTCGCCTCCTCTGGTGCTTGGCTTCCCTCCCTGCTGTCGCCTGGAGGATTATTGATCTACGCAGAATGACCCAGTGGAGAAAATCCCTCAAGAGCCTGACTCTTCTGCCACTGGCCACCATGCAGGATGGAGGTCAGATCACACAGTCTGGGCAGCCAACCCCCGATCCAAATGGCTGCTTTCTCCAGAGGCAACAAAAGAGGTCGCCTCCATGCCCTGGTCAGAGCTCAGTGGGGCCCAGTTCAACACACGTTCACTGAGCACCATGAACATCGTGCCAGACACACAGCAAGGGGATGGGGACCAAAATGTGGTCCAGGCAGAGTCCTCAGGAGAAACCTGGTCCCACTCGACAACCACCACCACCGCAGTAATAGTAATCTGCTTGCCACCACGCACCTGGCAGCATTCGAGCCTTGAGGCACTCTTGCTATCCCCAGTTTATAGGGAAGGCAAGTAACATATCCGGGGCCATGAGGCCAGGACTCCACCCAGATCTAACTGACCCAAAGCCCTGGCTCCAAACCCCATGTGCTATCCACTGGAACTGGCCTAGGGCCGCAGACAAGCAGCGGCCCCCCTGCCTAACCCCGGTTCTGAACATGCTACAGGGCAAGTGCCTTTGGCCCCAAGGCAGAGGAGGGGTGGAGGAGATGAGGAGAGATGGGAAGGGACGCACGCAGCAGGGGCCAGCCTGGTGCCTGCCATTGTCATCGTCACCATCATCTCCCCAAGGTGAGGTCCTGCAGGCTCCTGGCAGCCCCCTGCCCAGCTCATTCAAGTCACTGGCCATGATTAGTTGGAGCTGATTAGGGAAAGGTCAGATGCGCCTCAGAATGCTGTGGCTAACAAGGCTGGAAGACTCATTTCCAGATTGCCAGAGCCGCAGAGAAAAATTGAAGGTCCAGAGACAACAATCAATAAACACGAAGCTCTTCTAACGGAGGAGAATAAAGACTATGAAGTGAGGAGAAATCGAAACGGCGACCTGGAAAACAGGCACGCGCTGAGAAAGGTCAGGGTGGTCCTGAAGGGGAGGGCTGGAGCGGCGGAGGAGGCCTCTCCCCAGCCCGACCCAGGCGAGGAGATGCAGGGGCTGAGGCGGTGGCGAACCCCTGCTTAGAAACAAGCGCCCGCCTGCACTGTTCTGGCTCCTGGTGGCCCAGGGCCGGGCTGGGCTTTCACAGGGGTGCAGGATCCTTAAGGGCTTGGTCTTTGGAGCCAGGCTGCTCCGAGCTCAGAGCCTGTCTCCTGTGTGACTTTGGGCACGTGACTTAACCTCTCTGAGTCTCTTACCGTCTTACTGATAGATTCGCCACCACTTGGGCTACTGGGTACCAGAGACAAGCCTGGCACAGAGCGACCCTTCCTACCCTGCAAAGCCACATTCAGGCCTCAAGATCTGACAGAATAATCATGCACCATTCGGGGCATTTGAGAGGCGGCCGAGGAGATCCACTTTGCATCAAGAAATATTGGAACTTGTGGGACAAATGGGATAGTGCCATGGTTTACCATGGTTTATGGGGACAAATAGAAGAGTTACGGTTATGAGGATAAATAAAACTGGCACACACACACACACACACACACACACACACACCCCGTGTGCTTGAGCAGTAGGAACATTCTGACCTGCATGGGGCACCCCTGCAGGGTTAAGCCCCCCAAAGCCCACAATGGTCTGGGACCCGAGTCCGAGCTGCTGCAGGCTCCGCACATGGCCCCCAGCACTTCGGCACACAGCCAATGCTCCCTACCAACCTACACAATGCTCCAGCATCAAGCAACCCTGGGGATGACATTAAGGAAGCCGTGATGGAGAGCAGCTCTCCAAGGCTGGCTGAGAAAAGCTACACAAGCTTTCCATGAAATGATAGGAAATGGATGAGTCCCAAACAGTGTGTGTGGCTAACTATGGGGCTAACTATGGGGGACGGGGCTCAAGCTGCATCAGCACCAGTCCCCAGGAGGGGAGCCTGAGCCTTTCACCCCAAGGTCCCAACCAAAGTGCTGCCCTGGGGCCAGCAGCAAGGTCAGAAGCCCAGACAGGCCCCGGTCCTGGCATCCAGAACCTCCTCAAGGCCGAAGGACTGTGGCTTCTCCCACAGAAGCTAACCCATAACGTCCACATCATCACTGGGTTTTATGCCAGTATAATGTTCAGCCATTTTATATGGGATTATGTGCTGTGTGTACCAAAAAAGCTCATAAAAAAGAAAAAAAAATTGAATGAACATTGTTTTTAAAAGGCTGTAAAGTGCAGTGACTTTCATACCCTTGGGTTTTTCCATCTTGTGTTAGAGAGTTCCTCAATCAAAGCAGACTCTAGGCATGAGGAGGTGACAAGGAGGTAAAAACAAGTGGATTCCAAGGTCAGGGAGATGGGAAATTCCAGAGCAGGCTGGCTCCCTGCAGGGCACGGGCTCAAGTCCTAAGCCAGCCCTCCGTGAGGAAGTCGGCCCTGAGCAGAGAAGGGCTTGCTGCAGAGTGGGGTCTGGTTCTCCAAACGAGAAGTCACAGCCTCGGGAGTGATGGTGAGGGTTCCCCTGCCAAGGCTGGGAAGAGCACCTGACAGAGGGGACATACGCAGAGTCGAGGAACACAGACCACTGCAGTCCCAGCCGCATTCCCAAGGTTGCGCCCCAGCCCCTCCATGTTCTTCCAGGTCTCCACACACTCATGAGGGCCAGGGACAGGCGTGGCAAAGAGAGAATGCTGTGTACAGTTTCTAAAATCTTTCCTATCTCTCAGACTGGGCTGGATTCCTCAAATGGAATCTATACTGAATTGCTCAAAGCAACAACAACGATGTAAGAGAAAATGATGGGATGATGGGATGGACAGAGGACAGGCTATTAGGCAAACATTAAAAACTGTGTTTGCAAAGAATATTTAATGACCAGGGGAAATGCTCACAATATGTTCTTAAATGAAAAGGTAAGCTATGAAAATATGATCCCGATGTTACAAAACAACAAAAACCCACACCTAAACCTACAGAAAAGGGGCTGGAAGGAATAGACCCCAGTGTAAGGATGGTGGCCTCTGGGTGGTAAGATCTGGAGTGATCCTTGTTTTCCTCTTATTTTTGTTTTTTATTTTGCAGCTGACCAGTACAGGGTTCTCTTAATTCTTTTCTGTGTTGTTCCAAATTCCCTGCAATGAATCATTGTTTTTATAACTGGAGTTGATTATGTTAAAATATATTATTTAAATAATATTTCTCCCCAAAGAAAACTCTTTACAAGTTCATCCATTTGATACCAGAAACATCTAAACAAAGAAATGTTGTTTTCCTTTTCTATATAACTGTTACCATAGACAGAAGGCACCAGTGGGGCACAGACAACAGACCAACCAAATAGGGACCCAGTGATGGAGGCTGGACAGGTAGAAGATGGTGGCTGGGGGTGTAGTTCAAGGGAGCAGCAGGAAGCCAGTCAGATGCAGGAAATGGAGACACTTCACACTCGTCGGCACCTAACAGCATGCACGGCACACCTCATAGGGGCACCGCACTTGACAGCATACACAGCAAACCTCACAGTGGTACCACAAATGACATTATGCACAGCATACCTCACAGAGGCCCCGCGCTTGACAGTGTGCACGGCACACCTCACAGAGGCACTGCACTTGACAGCATGCATGGCACGCTCACCCTGGACATCCCTAGGCTGATAACAGAGGCATTCCCAGGCTAGAGCTATGCACTCCCTGCTCCAGCCACAGTAGAAAAGGTGAAAGGCTGCTGGGCCTGAGGACAGGGCCCAGGAAGGCTCTGGACAAGGCCCCTGGTGAGCCACAGCCCAGATGGAGAGGAGGGAAAACAGTCCCCTGCAGACCCTCGCCTCCCTGGAGCCCCAGGAGGAAACTAAAGCCTCCCAAGTGTCTGCACTGCGCTGGAGCTTTCCAGAGATTGTCCCTCCCACAGTCCTGTGGAGTTAAGATGCTTATTATAACCCATCTCACAGACAAGAAACTGAGGCATCTGCTGTATCCAGTATGTACCAGGCTCCCACTGGGTACTTTCCAAACATTATCCCATTTAATCCACACTACATCCGTGTGAGATAGGAAAGAGTTTCCAAGTTTTAGAGAAGAGACTTAGAGGTTCAGAGAGGCTAAGTGACTTATCTAAAGTCACACAGCTAGTCAGATGTAAAGCTAGGGTTCGATAAATGTTGAGTGAATGAATACATGAATCACATGTGATCCTGCAGCTCCTCTGCAGGCAGACGTCGGGCTCCTGTTTCCACTGTGACTCCTTATCCCTTCCATTGCTCGATCCCACAGAAATGCGGGAACAAGCATATTTCCCTCCTCTGGGACCTGTCCTTTGGTCCTATGGGGATTACTGACCCCAGGTCTGCCCCAGAAAAGTCAATTCTAAAAAAAAAAAAAGGTCAATTCTGCAGCTTCCTCCTTCCTCTCCAGGCAGAGACCAGGCCCCTGTTACAGCCTCTCCCTTGGCAGCTCAGGCCTCAGGACACCTGCTGGACACCCCCTGCTTATGGACAGCCTTGTGACAGGGAGCCCCTCCCCAGGAACCCCGTCTTAGAGCCCTCATCCGACTTCTCCCACTGTGGTCATCACTAGTGCTAAGGCCCCTTCTCCTTCCCTTGTGGCACGTGGCAAGAGTGCCCCTCCTGTAGCACCATGGTGGGTGGGGTTGCAGGACTCGTTCTGGCCAGTGAGCTGCAAAGGAGCACGTCACTCCGGCTGGAACATTTTCTTTTTTTCTTTTTTTTTTTTTTTTTCCTTTTTGTCTTTTTTCGTGACCGGTAACGGGATCGCAACGGTCTCTATATGGGATCCGAACCCTCGGCAGGAGCGCCGCCGCGCTCCCAAGCACCGCACTCTACTGAGTGCACCACCGGGCCAGCCCTGGCTGGAACATTTTCTAACCAGTTCAAAGACCTCAAGGGCTCCACTTCCCCACCGGCACAGTGACCAGCGATGCTGCATCAGCCAGGTCTCTGAGTGGCCACGACAAGCCTAGCCCCTCCCCACCTGTGCTGGACATGAGGCAGGAGTGAGAAATTGCCTGCTGCTGCTTTAAGCCACTGAGGTGTGGGGCTGTTGTTTCCTGCAGTCAATTCTGATACACAGTCTGGGGAGGCATACAAGGCACTTGGGTTCCTTTTCACCATTCAAAGTCCCAAAGCTCTCAGCCTGGATACCAAAAGAATGCTCCACTGCTGGAATTTAAACATATCACAGAAGTACACCATTTCAAGACAGGAGGCTCCTGAGATGTAAAGGAGACGAAGGCCTCCACAGCCCCAGGCTCCTCTTAGCAATGCAGCTTGCAAAGCCAGCATGTGGGGTACTGTGGGAGCAGGAGACGGCCATCCCCTTCCCCACTGTCTCCACCCCGCACTCGCCCAGCCAGCACTGTCCACAGCCCCTGGACAGACGCGGTCCCTGCTCAGCACCCAAGAGGCAGTGGCCATGGCTGAACTGAGAGCCAGAAAGCAGACAGAAAGGTCCAGGGTTTCATCCGTCACTGGGTGTCGTGGGAGCTGCGTGGGGGCTGGAGTCAGCCACATGTGGATTCCAGTCTGGCCCCGCCATGTCTCTGCTGTGTGGCCTTGGCAGAGTAACCCACCCATCCGAGACTTGGTCTCCTTTCCTGTCAGGTGGGGATAACGCCAGCACTCGCAAGGCTGGTAGTGAAGACCAGATGAGGCAGTGGACGCAGAGGGCCAGGCAGACCGTGGGCGATCAATCCACACCACCAGCCTTCCCTCTGCACTTACTCCTAGCGTAGCTTGGGGATGATTCCAAAGTTCAGTGTCCAGGGCCGGCCCGGTGGCGCACTGGAGAGTGCGCTGCTTGGGAGCGCGGCGGCGCTCCCACCGAGGGTCTGGATCCCATGTGGAGACCGGTTCCCGCTCACTGGCTGAGCGCGGTGCGGGCGCAACACCGAGGGTTGCGATCCCGTTGCTGGTCCCCGGTACGGGCGCGACACAGAGGGTTGCGATCCCATTACTGGTCAGTAAAAAAGACAAAAAGGAAAATAAATAAATAAATAAATACTTGCTGAAAGAATACATCAATTTATGAAAGGATGCAGAGAGGCATAATATTTATGCTTAGGGAGGTATACTAGTTATAGTAATGCTCATTGCTATAACAATTAAACCTCCAAGTTACAGTTGTTTAATAGAATAGATTGGGTATTGGCAAACTTTTTTGGTAAAGGACAAGATAGTAAATATTTTAGTCATTCAAAGGCATACAGTCTCTGTTGGATCTACTCAACTCTGCCAGTGTCCACTTTTGAAAAATGAACTTATTGGACTAGGTGAGCTTGATGAGAACATTGGGGCTCAAAAATACTAACTCGCTTGCCCAGGTCATGAAGAGAGCGAGGTGGTCAGGGGTCTGCCTCCAACACCCAGTGCCACCCACTCCAGTCTAGGTCTTTGGGTGCTGGGATCTGAAGTGTGGCTGGATGGGCAACTTCCTCGCCAGCAGCCTTTCTGCGGCACTTCACGGCATTGTCAACTCTCTGCCCCTGACTTCAGGGAGTTTTGCAATCTTGGTGGAAAATACTGGCTCTTGGGGTGGAACAGGAAAGGAAGGTCACAAAGAGGTTGGCATCGTCTTCCCAGAATTCTCACCACAGCACCATCCATGAGGTCTGTAAAAAGGGAGCCACCTTGCATATGTCTGCCCCCAGTGGCATCTGGTGCTGCCCGGAGCATCCAAAGCCAAATCACCTGTGATGTCAACGAAGAAGCTGTTGTTCCCACATGGGATCTGGCACCAGGACTGTCTGCTGGAAGCTTGGACATCCAAGCAGTTCGAGGACACTCACAACTCCCAGGCACCGCCCTCCCTCCCTATCCCCACTTCCCCCAGGAACGCACAGGTGTGGGGACTGACTTGGGAACAATTTAGCCTATTTCAATTAATCATCAGTTCTAAAGATAAAGTCTGGGGTGGATTAGTCACGAGGACTGGATTAGTCAGACTTATCTTGGAAAAGGCAGGAGTTTGCATGAACAGGCCTCTTGCCTCGGCAGATGGTCCCCTTCTCTGCTTTTCCCTGGAAGATTATCCTGCTTCTCAAGACAGCAGTTAAACCGAGGTAGGGGATGACACATGAGGAGACACATGTCAGGGAGCCATAGCACCTGCCAAGGCTGGCCTCCTGGGTATGGCTCTTTTTCCATTTTTGTTCCCCTTTAATATATTTCCTTAATCATCTCAGGCCTTGTGGTGCAAGCACAGCAGGGAGACTGTGGGGGTCAGACGCCTGGGTTGAGGGGAGTGCCTGCCATAAGTGAGCTGCATGAGTGGAGCACCTGACTCAACCTGAGTGAGGACTAAGCGAACACTGTCTGTAAACTGTCCAGCATGGTGCCTGGCACGTGGAAGATGTTCAACCTCCATGACGTCCCATCCCATCCCCACCATGCCAGCACTTCCCAAAGGTCAGGTAAGTCGCTCACCCTCTCTGAGTGCCAGAGAGTTGCTAAGAGGATGGATGAACTGAGATGCTGAATAAGGAAGCCCTCAGTGGAATGCACAAGTTTCCATCTTGCTCTTACCTACACGTGTACATATAGGGAACATCCAGCCACACAGAGGGGAGCTTAGTGCTGCTAGAAAGGCTTTCAGAGCTTGTCATTAAATATTATCAACCAGGTTGCTGGTATCTCCCCCAAGTCCCTACATATATGGAGATGGCAGAGCTGGGGAGAAGGCATTCCAACAAGTAAACTGTGTATAGCAGTTCTGGGTTGTCTGTCCTTGAATAACTTACTTAACTTCCCTAAGCCTCAGTTTGCCTATCTATAAAACTGGAATAATTACTGAGATAATGTGAGAATTAATGTAGATCCATTTATTCTTCTATTAACATTGTACTGAAGATTCTAGATAGGATATTAGGCAAGAAAAAGAAATAAAAGGCATCCAGATTGGAAAGCAGTAAGTGAAACTATTTCAATTCACAGATTAGTTGATCTTACATCCAGAAAATCCTAAGGAATCCACAAAAACACTAATAGAACAAATAAGTTTCAGCAAGATTGCAGGATACAAGATCAATAGACAAAAATCAACTGCATTTCTATACATTTGCAATGAACAATTCTGAAAATAAAATTAAGAAAATAATTCCATTTGCAATAGCATCAAAAGGAAAACATACTTAGAAAAATTTAACAAAAGAAATGCAAAATTATACTCTGAAACTACATAATATTGTTGAAATTAAAGATTTAAATAAATGGAAAGACATCCCATGTTCATGGATTGGAAGATTTAATATTGTTCACATAGCAACACTCCCCAAATTGTTCTATAAATTCAACACAATCCTCATCAAAATTCCAACTGGCTTCTTTGCAGAAGTTGATAAGCTGACTCTAAAATCCATATGAAAATACAAGGGATCCAGAATAGTCAAAACAATGTTGAAAAAGCAAAACAAACTTGGAAGACTCACACTTCCCAATTCCAAAACTTACTACAAAGCTATAGTAATCAAGCTAGCGTGGTTCTGCATAAAGATAGATATACAGATCAATAGAATAGAATAGAGAATTCTGACATAAACTGTCACACTTATGGTCAATTGACTTACAAAAAGAGCGCCAAGACAGTTCAATTGGGAAAGATGTCTTTCAACAGATGGTGCTGGGACAACTGGATATACACACACAAAAGAATAGAGCTGGGCCCCTCCCTCACACCAGACACAAAAATCAACTCAAAAAGTAACATGTAAGAGCTAAAGCTATAAAACTCTTAGATAAGCATAGGAATAAATATTTATAACTTTGGATTAAGTGATGGTTTCTTCGTTATGACACCAAAGCAGAAACAACAAAAGAAAAAATGAACTGGACATCAACGAAATTTAAAACTTTTGTGCTTCAAAGGACACCATTAAGAAAGTAAAAAGACAACCCACAGAACAGAAGAAAATTTTTGCAAATAATATATCTGATAAGGGACTTGTGTCTAGAATTCAATGGTACTTCAAAAAGTTCATGGAAAAAGCCTCAGGTGGTTAGAGCATGGTCAGAACAGAAGAAAATTTTTGCAAATAATATATCTGATAAGGGACTTGTATCTAGAATTCAATGGTACTTCAAAAAGTTCATGGAAAAAGCCTCAGGTGGTTAGAGCATGGTACTAATAACACCAAAATCCAGGGTTCAATCCTTGTACCATCTGGCCACCAAAAAAAAAAAGTTCATGGGAAGAGAGAATTATAAGATAATATGAATCTTCCCGTGAACACTTTGAAGTACCCTCGTATATAAAGAACTCTTAGAACTCGATTATTAAAAAAAAAAAGCTCCATTTGAAAATGGGCAAAGGATGTGATAGACATTTCTTTGAAGAAGATATAAAAATAAACACAAAAAGATGTTCAACATCATTAGTCATCAGGGAAATGCAAACCAAAACCACAATGAGATACCACCTCATACCCAGCAGGACGGTTATAATCAAAAACAAGGACAGTACTGGTGAGGGTATGGAGAAGCTGAACTCTCAAGACAATACTGGTGAGGGTATGGAGAAGCTGAACTCTCATATACAGCTGGTGTATATGGAGTGGTGTAGCACCTTTGGGAACGGTCTGGCAGATCCTCAAAAGATTAAACATAGAGGTACCATATGATCCGGCAATTCTAATCCTAGGTATATACCCAACAGATTTGAAAATATATGTCCACACTAAAGGGATTGTATAAGATTGGTTATAGCAGCATGATACATAATAGCCAAAAAGCGGAAACAACTTAGATATCCATCAATTTATATGAAATATCCAGACCAGGCAAACCTATAGAGACAGAAAATACATTAGCGGTTACCTAGGACTGCAGGGATTGGGGAGTGATAGCTAAAAGGTTTGGAGTTTCTTCTGGGGGTGATGGAACGCTCAGAGATGGGCTGCACTGATGGTGCACACACTAAACTGGTTGAATCATACACTTTAATAGGTGAACTGTATGCTGTATGAATTATATCACAATAAAGCTGTCACCAAAAAAGATTCATTTATTCATTCAATAAGTATTTACTGAGTACCTATTATGTACCAAGTACCACTGTAGGTACACAAGATACATCAGTGAACAGACAAGATTTCTAGGAGTAGGAGACAGACAGTAACATAATTAAAAAGTAAATTACGGGCTGGCCCAGTGGCACACTCAGTAGAGTGCGGCGGCACTCCCGCCGAGGGTTCAGATCCCATATAGAGACCGGTCCACTCACTGGTTGAGCGCGGTGCGGGCGCGACACCGAGAGTTGCAATCCCGTTACTGGTCACGAAAAAAGACAAAAAGGAAAAAAAATAAAATAAAATAAAATAAAAAGTAAATTACATGGTACATTAGAAGGTGACAAACGCTATTTTGGGGCCAGCCTGGTGGCACACTGGAGAGTGCGGCACTTGGGAGTGTGGCGGCGCTCCCGCCAAGGGTTCAGATCCCATGTGGAGACCGGTTCCTGCTCACTGGCTGCTTATATGCAATATCCAGACCAGGCAAACCTATAGAGACAGAAAATACATTAGCGGTTACCTAGGACTGCAGGGATTGGGGAGTGGTAGCTAAAAGGTTTGGAGTTTCTTCTGGGGGTGATGGAACGCTCAGAGATGGGCTGCACCGATGGTGCACACACTAAACTGGTTGAATCATACACTTTAATAGGTGAACTATATGCTGTATGAATTATATCACAATAAAGCTGTCATCAAAAAAGATTCATTTATTCATTCCATAAGTATTTACTGAGTACCTATTATGTACCAAGTACCACTGTAGGTACACAAGATGCATCAGTGAACAGACAAGATTTCTAGGAGTAGGAGACAGACAGTAACATAATTAAAAAGTA
>NW_007728188.1:329134-331753 GCF_000696425.1 Galeopterus variegatus | reverse complement strand
GGGGAGGGGAGGGGGAGGGGAGGGAAGAAGGGAAGGGAAAACTGAGAGCAGAACTAGAACTCTGGGGGCAGTGGAAAGTGTTTCTTGAAGGCGCTTGGCCCCTCACTGATAAGGGCCATGTCTTCGGGACTTCCTATAAACCCTGTCTGCAACACGCAGCCAAGCATGAGGCACCTGGTATCCCCAAAGCCTTTATGAGATGGCAGTAGTGGTGTTGAGGGAGAGGACTCTCCCTGGACTGTTGTTTCTGGAGCCCGTCCCCCACTGCGCAAGGGTAGCTGACGTCCCCACTGCTGGTGTCCCCGAGCTTGGGCCCCAGCAGCACAGCGTGGGGCAGAGGCGGCTGCGACCCCCGCAGGCAGGCCTCCCGCCTGCGCTTCCTCAGCAGGCTGCTGCGGGACGGTGCCGCGTCTCAGTGACTCGCAGCAGCAGAACCAGGCACTTGCTTGGGGACACTGCAGCTCTTCCCACACTCCGCACCTCCCAGCCCTCGCCGTCAGGGGCCAAGACGACTTTCTCCTGCCTCCGAGTCCAGTCCTGGACAGGATGGCACATGCATTTCAAGGGGACAAAAGCCGCTTTCATTTGCCAGCGTTCCATCGGGGGAGCTGATCTGTGGGTTAGGAACACGCAGTGTACGAAAGAGACTCATTTATTGGTTTCCTCTCTTGGGCCTTGATTTATCTCAAAACCAGGAGAATTTTCCTCTTGGTAAAGGGGGTTTGATTCTTTCAGTGAGTCCTCGATAGCTCCTGCCATCAAAATCAATCCACGTGCTGAGTGTACAGAAATGCTCTGACCTGAAGAAGGCGACGTGAGGAGGAGGGTGAAAAAGAAGCCTGGGATATCAGGACAGGGGCGGGGGTCGCTGTGTGACCAATGACGCACACTTCGAGATAGAAAAGAAGGTGGGTGGGGCGGCCCGGTGGCGCACTGCTGTAGTGCGCTGCTTGGGAGTGCGGTGGCGCTCCCGCCGAGGGTTCAGATCCCACATACAGACCAGTTCCCGCTCACTGGCTGAGCGAGGTGCGGGCGTGACGCCGAGGGTTGCGATCCGTTGCCGGACACGAAAAAAAAAAAAAGAAGGTGGGTGATGTCGCCCTTGCCCCCATGGGACGAGGGCCCCTTCTCTGTTGACAGCTCCTGTGCCTGCAGCGGGCCCTGCAGCTCCAGCGCCGGCTGACCTGGCCCTGACCCCGTGTCCCCGGGCGGGTCCTTCCTGTGACCTGCGCGCAGCGCTCGCCCCTCGCCGCAGCCCGCAGCAGAGCCTGCCGGAGCGCTCCGTTTATTTTTTCAGGTGAGTAAACTCTGTATCGAATCCTGGTTTCTCAGTTGCTTTTAATTAGGCTTCTGGGTTCCACTCTTTCATCTCGCTGAGATCTGCGTCACTTTGCTCCAGCTATTTCGGGTTCTAAAGCCGTGGGTTTGCTTTCCTTCAGCTAATTGAAGGCACACAGGAGAGGACAAAGAGGGTGATCCCAGTCATTGGACATTTTTTAGTGTTGTGATAAACCACACGTTTTCTAACAACAGAAAACCACTTTCAAAAGTGTTAACTCTGCAACCTCTTCCCCGAGGGGATGGAGGGCCTGCTACAAAGGCTCCAAGGTCAATGTCACCTGAGGCTCCTGGATGCAGGGAGAGAGCGGGAGGGCAGGTGAGATGCCCTCACCTGTGACGTGACCAGATAGGCCCTCCATAACTTGCCCTTTCTGCTGTCTCGCTGCTGGGAACACGCTACTGAACGACGCCTTTGCAAAGCTCAGCCAGACACCTCCAGCAAACAAACATCAGAGAACAGAGCTGCTGGTGATGTCCCGGAAGATGCCAGTCAGCAGTCAGGCACTTGTTTAATCCAAGAAAGAGCAGTACTACATATATTTTTTCTGGAAAATTTTATTAAATTTTTGTTGCCCTTTGGACCAAACGATTCCATGAAATCTATATTCAGGAGGTATGTATAACTTGTTGTTTTTTGACCAAAGATTTTTAGTAAACCAACTTTGGATCTTGCTGGGGTAATAAAATGGGCTTATGTGGAGCAAATATGTAAATTTATCACACTATTCTATTTTTATAATTGATGGGTAGGATTACAGGCATTCCATAAAGCTTCTACATAATGGAAGGACAATCCAATCCTGACTTACTCATTACCAAAAGAATCAAAAATCACACTCTGTGTAAATACCCTGTAGACTGTGGTCCTCCAAGTCAGTCCAGGAGATGAAACAGTATAAATTACCAACTGCTTCTAATTTAAAAAACAATGTGCTTAAATGGATCCAAGACAGAGTCAGTTGACAATAAATCTAAATTCCACATCACGGTAGCCTTCATAAGACAACAAAAGAGACAAATATTTGTAATTCATACACAGAATACCAAAATAGGATCCACAAGTCAGTAAGAAACAGACCAGCTCCCCAGTAGCAAATGGGGAAAATGACAGTTTATAGATAAGATCACAGAAATTTAAATAGATGAGAAGATAATCACTCTCACCCATAATAATTAAAATGCAAATTAAACTATACAGAGGTACCATTTTCCAATTTCCAATTTTTTTTTAAAGGATAATATTCAGTGGTGCCAAAGGAGTAAGGGAAAACATCATTT
>NW_007728188.1:326444-328603 GCF_000696425.1 Galeopterus variegatus | reverse complement strand
AATAATTAAAATGCAAATTAAACTATACAGAGGTACCATTTTCCAATTTCCAATTTTTTTTTTAAAGGATAATATTCAGTGGTGCCAAAGGAGTAAGGGAAAACATCATTTATAAAAAGCTGATGGGGATAGATATTGATTTCAACTTCTATAGGGAATTTGGCAATATCTATTAAATTTATAAATGCATATGCCCTTTGACCCAAAGTTATTTTTCTAAGAATTTATTCTAAAATCTATTCACCTAGAAGAAAAGTTACTCAATTTCCCACTTTTCCATACTGTCCTCTTTGGAAGGAAGTCACTCTGTGCAGCCCACACGGAAGGGGTGGGAGGTCTGCCCCCTCCTGGAGGGCAGCATCTGTACCTAAACTATTCGGAATTTTCTGCACAGATTTATTTCTCTTCTCCCATTTATTTATTTCTTCAATCATTTGTGTATATCAGCATGGGTCCATGGATATTTACTTTATACTCTGGGTTGTAATCCAAGGCTACTTTATTTACTTAGCTGAGTTTTCGATGAAAGAGAATGATTGTTTTGGCGTCACGTACATCATGACACAACGACGCGCCTAGCGTGCCTTTTCATGCACTCACACAGGAACTGTGCTTCTTGTCACTTGCTGACGCAGCAGGAGTGTCCCAATGCCCCTCGCTGTGCTGGGCACTGGGTGTCCAGTAAGGAGTAACTAGACTGGCCTGCCCACGCAGGTTGTCCATTTAATCTTTGGCTTATTTGTGGTATACGTAGCATGAGGCAATATCATCCCATCCAGAAGCTCTAACAGTGACTTGCTTGGGCGAGAAGCCCACGCGCATTCACATAAGACTAGAGAGAAAACTGAGTACAGAATAAGTAAAGACCAAAACACCAAAACCTGTCTAGTGTGCTGAAGGACAAGGTTAATCACGAATAGTTTTCTTGAGATGGCACAGTGCTGTGGATTGAATGTCCCCCGCAACTCGCTGCAGCTTAAATTGTGTCCCCCAGAGTTCCAGGTATTGGAACCTTGGTCCCCACTGTGACACTGTTGAGAGGGTGGGAAATCCTATTATGGTAATTGAAAGGTGGGGCATTGAAGAGGTGATTAGATTGTAGGACCGTAGTGAATGCATTAATAATGGTGGTCAGGGCCGTGGTTCTGAGGGCCTTGAAGGAGAGCACATGAGAGTCCCTCTCTCTGCTCCACCACTTTCCGCCGTGTGAGATCCCTGCATTGCTGTAAAGCCACCACCAAGAAGACCCTCACCAGATGTGTTTCATGAACTTTGAAGTTCCTAGCCTCTGAAACTGTAAGCAATAAATTTCATATTCTTACACATTACCCAGTTCCAAGTATTCTGTTATAAGCAACAGAAACAAACTAATATACACAGGAATAGATTGTCTTTAAAAAATTTTGTTAAAAGACAAAAAAAGGAACTGGGATATGAGACCATTGTTGGAGGGACAATAGGGTCAGATGTAGGTTTTCCTATGCTGGCATTTTTAAAGTAGAATAGACAGACTATCCGTAAGTCTGGGGAGGAGCATGCGCGGAGACAGACAGTAGATGGGGGCGGCCCGCAGAACCCTTCCAGCCACAGAGGAGAAGGGTTAGTTCTGGAGAGACAAGAGTGTGGAGAGGAATAAAACACTCACTTCTGATCTAACAGAGAAGGTGTGCTGTCAGGCTGCCTGAAGGAACCATGCAAGGGAAGAAGACGGGCCTCATCTGAAAGGCAGCAGAGGCCGTGAATTCTTAATGGTTCTTTGTGTGCTGGAAATATCTACGAACAGTTTCGTGAAGTTTTGTGGGAAGGCAGGTAGGATAATTTTATAAGTTCTGTGCTATGAAGGTTCCTGAATTGTGGAAGATGTGTTTTATCCTTTCAGTGGGTCAAATTTCACTACCCATTGTCCTGCCATTGCTCGAGAGATCTGATGTGCTGAATGCTTAATATGGTTGATACATGTCTGAGGTTTGAGAGAAAACCGATGACGCTAAAAATATCAGAATAGTGGCCATGCGGTTTACATGTTCTCCGTGCACTGTAGCACCTAACAGCTTGCCAACCCTCATTCAATGCTTTGTACAAAGCAAATACACTTACCGGGATATGCTTTATAAAACCAACCAACCAACCAAAACAATCCAATGTTAAAGAGATGGATG
>NW_007728188.1:324409-325691 GCF_000696425.1 Galeopterus variegatus | reverse complement strand
GGGATATGCTTTATAAAACCAACCAACCAACCAAAACAATCCAATGTTAAAGAGATGGATGCTTTAGTTTAAGTCTAAGCTTTAAAAGTAAATTTAGCACTTGATTGTTTTATTATTTTCTTAAAGTATGGCCTCAGTCTTTCTTTGCCCAAGTTTTTTGGGCTCTTCCCCTTTTCTCCAAGACTGTGCTTTCTTGTGTGTCTCTTCCCACTGACTCCACCAAACAGAGACTGGATATAAATCACAATGGTCTGATCTTTTTAAAAAGACTTTAGTTTTTAGAGCAGTTTTAGGTTCACAGCAATATTGAGCTCTTGGTGGTGAACACTTTATGGGCTTTGACAAATGTATAATGACATGTACCCACCACCGTAGTGTCACACAGAGCAGGTTCACTGCCCTGCAATCCTCTGTGCTCCTCCCGTTCCCCCCTTGCTCCCCCTGAACCTCCAGCGACCAGTGATCTTTTTACTCTCTTCATAGTTTTGCCTTTTCCAGAATGTCATTTTGTTAGAATCTCACCATAGGTAGCCTTTTCAGATCGGCTTCTTTTACTTAGCAACATGTATTTAGGGTTCCTCTGTGTCTTTTCATGGCTCCATAACTCATTTCTTTTTGACACTGAGTAATATTCTATTGTCTGATCGTTCCACAGTTTGTTCATTCATTCACCTATTGAAGGACATCTTGGTTGCTTCCAACTTCTGGCAATTATGAATAAAGCTACCATAAACATCCATGTGCAGGTTTTTGTGTAGAAATAAATTTTCAACTCCTTTGGGTTAATACCAAGGAGCACAATTGCTGGATCATACGATAAGAGTATGTTCGGTTTTGTAAGAAACAGTCAAATTGTCTTCCAAAGTGGCTGCACTGTTTTGCAGTCTCCAGCAATGAACGAGAGTTCCAGTTGCTTCACATCCTCACCAGCATTTAGCGTTGTCAGTGTTCTGGATTTTGGACATTCTAGTAGGTGTGTAGTAATAACTCACATTGAGTTGCATTGCCCTGATGACTATGATGTGGAGCATCCTTTCACATGCTTATTGGCCATCCGTATGTCTTCTCTGGTGAGAAATCTGTCAAGTTCTTTGGCTCATTTTTCAGTGGAGTTGTTTTCGTATTGTTGAGTTTTAAGAATTCTTTGTATATTTTGTGTAATGCTTCTTTAGCAGATGTGTCTTTTGCAAATGTTTTCTCCCTGAATGTAGCTTGTCTTCTCATTCTCTTGATAGCCTTTTTCACTTACAGCTGTGTAAATGTTTGTGGATTACCATAATAG
>NW_007728188.1:317859-323947 GCF_000696425.1 Galeopterus variegatus | reverse complement strand
GCTCATCAGGTAGCTTGAGATCAGTGCTCTCCTCTTCCCTAAGTGACCTACGTACATTTTCAGTTTTAGTTCTGAATTTTGTAAATTGCATTTTCCCTATGATGGGGGATAAGTTTCTAACTTACTAATAGATGGTGACAACAATGATCGATTAATAATAGTGACAATTAACATTTCTCTTGCACGTTAGAACATACAAAGGGGCTTCACATGTTCTCTCATCTTGTGTTTTCAAGACTTTCTTCACAAGCTTTATCTTTGTAATAATCATAGTTAACATTTATACTTGTAGAGCCCTCATTGTGTCTCAGATTCTGTTCTATGATTTTTGTTTGTACTAATTCACTTACCTCTCATAACAGCCTCTGGCAGGCACCGTCACTATCCTCATGTGATAAGTGAGAAGACCGAAGCTCAGCACCCCTGCCCAGAGTTGAGCAGACCCCAGGCTGTCTGGTTCCAGAGCCTGCACTGCACCCTCTCTGCTCTCGTGCCTGAGTGCAAATCCCTGCTTGATCCTTACTCGCTGTGTGAGTTTGGACGGGTCATCTAACCTTTTACCTTGGTCCTCTCATCTTCAAATGAGGTTAATAATAACATCTATCACAGAGGGATTCATCATGATTGGATGACATAATTTATGTAAAGCTCTTGCTGTGTGTTAGATAAATGTCAGGTATTACTTTTATTTTGGACCACATATTCTTTTGATAGACATTGAGCTTATATTCTATGCCCAGCACTAGGCTGTGCTGAGGGCACAATGGTGTATTAGTTTCCTGTAGCTGCTGTAGCAAATGACCACAAACTTAGTGGCCGAAAACAACGTAAGTCTGTTGTGTTAGAGTTCTGAAGGNACAAATGCTTCTGAGTCCCAGTGTCATTGCTGCAGCCTCTGGCCACTGCGTGCTTGTCACTGTCAATGTTTTTATACCTTAATTTCTTCCTGGGGAGAATCTGGGACCTGCTGACGCTCCGGAAAGGGCCCCATGACACCCCTGCCCCAGTTCAGTGGCCCCTCATGGGCCA
The DNA here is from genome assembly GCF_000696425.1 of Galeopterus variegatus. Classification (NCBI taxonomy): domain Eukaryota; kingdom Metazoa; phylum Chordata; class Mammalia; order Dermoptera; family Cynocephalidae; genus Galeopterus; species Galeopterus variegatus. The sequence goes on along the minus strand of NW_007728188.1, from coordinate 322,918 downwards.
GCTGAGTGGCTGCGGGGAAGTGGGGAGCAGGGCTCCATCCAGTTGTCACTCTGTTTCTGAGGTGCTGGTAGTAAACAGGAGTCTGTTCAAAAACCAGATCCCCCAGAAAGCACTCTGTTTCTGAGGTGCTGGTAGTAAACAGGAGTCTATTCGAAAACCAAATCCCCCAGAAAAGCTCATCAGTTAGCTTGAGATCAGTGCTCTCCTCTTCCCTAAGTGACCTACATACATTTTCAGTTTTAGTTCTGAATTTTGTAAATTGCATTTTCCAGATCATGGGGGATAAGTTTCTAACTTACTAATAGATGGTGACAACAATGATCGATTAATAATAGTGACAATTAACATTTCTCTTGCACGTTAGGACATACAAAGTGGCTTCACATGTTCTCTCATCTTGTGTTTTCAAGACTTTCTTCACAAGCTTTATCTTTGTAATAATCATAGGTAACATTTATACTTGTAGAGTCCTCATTGTGTCTCAGATTCTGTTCTATGATTTTTGTTTGTACTAATTCCCTTACCTCTCATAACAGCCTCTGGCAGGCACCGTCACTATCCTCATGTTATAAGTGAGAAGACCGAAGCTCAGCACCCTGCCCAGAGTTGAACAGATCCCAGGCTGTCTGGTTCCAGAGCCTGCACTGCACCCTCTCTGCTCTCATGCCTGAGTGCAAATCCCTGCTTGATACTTACTCGCTGTGTGAGTTTGGACTGGTCATCTAACCTTTTATCTTGGTCCTCTCATCTTCAAATGAGGTTAATAATAATATCTATCACAGAGGGATTCGTCATGATTGAATGACATAGTTTATGTAAAGCTCTTGCTATGTGTTAGATAAATGTCAGGTATTACTTTTATTTTGGATCACATATTCTTTTGATAGACATTGAGCTTATATTCTATGCCCAGCACTAGGCTGTGCTGAGGGCACAATGGTGTATTAGTTTCCTGTAGCTGCTGTAGCAAATGACCACAAACTTAGTGGCCAAAAACAACGTAAGTCTGTCGTGTTAGAGTTCTGAAGGCTAAAAGTCTGAAATGGGTCTCACTGGGGTCAGCGGGGTTGTGTTCCTTCTGGAGGCTCCAGGGGAGAATTCACTTCACAGTCTTTTCCAGCATCTGAAGGCCACCTGCATTCTTTGGCTCATGGTCCGTGTCTTCCATCTGACATGCTGGCAATGGCAGGTGGAGTCCTCCCATCCCATTATTTCATCCTCCGCTTCTATCATCACATCACCTCCTCTGACTCTGACCCTCCTTCCTCCGTCTTAGAAGGATTACATGGGGGTCACCCCTATGATCCAGGATAATCTCCCCATCGTGAGGCCTGAAGTACACCTGCAAAGGCCCTTTTGCCATTTAAGGGAACATATGCACAGGTTTCAGGAACTAGGCTGTGGATATCTTTAGGATCATTATTCTGCCTACCACAAATGGTTAACCAGACCCAGTCCCTGGCTTAATGAGGTTTATTTGTGATCCCATTTCCAGCTGAGAAGGGTTAGAAATACAAGATGAAATGGTTTACAGAGGCCATTGGAAGAACCCGTGGTCTGAGAATTGTCAGATCATAATATTTTAAGATTTTGGGAAACTAAGCTTTTTAAAAAACAGTTAAGTTTCCTCTCCCAAAATGGAATAATGCATCAGATTAAAAATAACAAAAGAAAATCAGAGCTGCCAAAAATGTCTACTGTGATATTCTAGTTACATATTCTTTTTTTATTTTGATCTCCCTAATATTTAAGATGTAGTATTAATATGTTCCTGATATATTAACTCTGGAGGTGCTATTTCAGGAATATTTTGAAAATATAAATCTGAAGAGAGATATTTGGAGCTATTTTACATTGTTGCTATAATTGATCAAATTCACTCTCACAGTACAAATATTCTACTTGAGAATAGTCAAATTCAGCTGCAACCCCTTGGTTTTACTATTGTTAAAGAATCTCTTGAGCAAAATGCAGATTTCACCACCCCGTCCTGTAATAAATCAGTGCTGTGTTAAGTAGTGCTTGTAGGAAACTCTTGGTCGTAACAGAAGCCCTTCTCCCTTCAGTTTGTGGTGTGGACGAGCTTGGGTATCAGAACCTTGAAATGTCAGAGTGTCTATAAAAAATAATATTTCATAGACTCATGGTTAATGATGCCTAGAACCTCATGGGACTTAGAAAAATAAATACCATTTAAAAAATGAGAGTCCATCAGCCTTACCGTACTTTGTAATTATTATTATAGCCAGTTTGCTGTTTAAAATCTCCTCTGCAAAGCCAGAATCTCAATTCTGCTTGCATGTACTTCATGTAACTTCCTGTTTGTCAATGAATATGATATATATATATATTTTTTTTTCCTTTTTGTCTTTTTTTCTTGACCGGTAACGGGATCACAACCCTCGGTGTTGCGCCCGTACCGCAACCGGCAACGGGATCGCAACCCTTGGTGTCGCTCCCGCACCGCACTCAGCCAGTGAGCAGACCAGTCTCTATATGGGATCCGAACCCTCGGCGGGAGCGCCGCTGCGCTCCCAAGCGCCGCACTCTACCGAGTGCGCCACCGGGCCGGCCCAATGAATATGATATTTTGACAACAGAAAAGGACATTCTTCCTAAAAAGAAAGCAATGAGACGCATGACCTTTGCTCTCCATGCACTAAGTGATAGTGACAATGAAACTGCCACTGAGCACCACAGAGGTTTAAGCACACCAGTGTTTCCCGTTCAGTAGCTGGGATACCTGGAACACGGGCCCTGGCTTTACCCTAGTAGACTCTTTCTATTTCTGAGTTAAGTAAAAGGCTGTAACACATAGAAAGCCTTACCCATAAGTCAGGAAAGCAACTGATTCTCAAGGATATTTAGTGTGTAGGCCAATAAATTTGCTGCACTTGACATGCACTCAGTTAAAGAACTGGAAGAGATCTTAATGTTTGTCTGCCCCAACTTCACCAGTTTCTGAGTGGAGTAACTGGAACCCAGAAAGCTCAGGGGACCTGCCACGGCCACCCTCAAGTCAGTGGCAGAGTCAGGATGTGCCTGTGACCAGTGACTCACATCAGACTTTCCTGGGTTCTGAACTCAATGAAGGAAACTCTTTGTTTTAAAAGTTAAATTTTTCTGTTTCAAAACTACTGAACTTCCAGAATCTGTAGGGAAAAGAACACTTTTTGTGTGCGTATCCTGGAAAAAGCAGCGGTGTTAACAACATGCCATTTAGGAGTTTCATGATGATTTCAAGGACAAGAGTAGGAGTCAAGAACTGGATATTTTTTATTAATTTTGAAACATTCTGGGTGGAAATAAGGGTTTAAATGTGCAAGTACTCCGCTCCCTCAAGTTCATATCTTAATTGTACATGAACCCCATCCTCTCCTGTCCTCGTCCTCCTCTCCAGCCACTACCTCTCGGTCCCATATTCCCATTCTTCCCACACATTTTAGGCTCCAGACATACCTGACGGTGCAGCGCTTGCCAGATGTGCCCCTGTTCCTGTCCCTTGTAACCAGATGCAGCCTGCTGCTCTCGTGAGCCTGCCCTGACCACAGACAGAGGTCACCAAGCCATCCCCGCACAACCACTGCCCCCATCTGTCCTCATGACAGCACTCATGGTCTTTTTTAGGGTTGTTTATACCCTCAGGGTCTGAGACAAAGAGAGGCTTAGGCCTGCCGGACGGATCAGTGAATACATAAAGGCCTCTGAGTTTAGTTTGAAGCAGGAAGTGGTGAAAAAAACCCGTGTCCATTGAGCAGCAGCCCCTGCAAGGGCCATGGCTCTGTGAGAGGGCAGTTCAAGAGCACCACGCTGGGCTGGAGCTGGGGATGTGGGCACTCGGGAGCCCGGAGCTAAACCGTGAGCGGGCACGTTGGGCCCAGACATTTCTAAATGGAAACAACATCCTGAGGAAGTGAGCCTGCTTGGGGACTTTCTCGGGCTTTGTTCTGTCCAGCTCTTAGACCTCATTGTGTGTTCATGCAGCAGAAATGCACCAGATAGGGAGAGCTGGAGCCAGCTGACCTATCCAGGGGCGGAACCCATGTTAGAACAACACAAGACCCAAGATAGAGTTTCCAGAATAACTTACAAGCTGAAGATCTAGCTGGGCTCAGCAATTCCCCGGCTCTACTCGTGGATATGCAAAATAATAATATTTTCTATACATGTTCAGTAAGAGGCCTGGGGTTAGTCACAGAGGTTCTGGAGGCAGACCAACCTGGGCTCCAATCCCAATCGCCTCCTGCTGAAGATATGATATTTGACATGCAGCCTCTCCAGGCCTCCACTGTTTCCTCTTTGAAACAGGAGGTTACTGAGAGTACTGAGAAAATGCGGGAGAGATGGTAAGCACTATGCCCGGCACGAGGAAGTGACCAACATGTTCCAAGCTAGAGAGAGTTCTCCGGCGATAGTTGCAAAGTTGACTTTTTCTATTTCTGAACAAGCTGTACACCATACCGTGTGCCTCACACACCACCAGTATTACTGAAATGTCACGCAATAATCCGTCCTTACACCTTGTGGTTAACTTGACTCGGTTAATGGAAGTGTGTGTGTGGAATCCATTCGGTCACCTAAGTGACACACTGATTTTCTTGATATATCAATTCTTTTGGTTACCTGTTGCTGTATGAAAATACTGCCCCCGAACCTCAAAAGCATATTACTAAGTGAAAAAAGCTAATCTGAAAAGGGTACAACTCTATGAAATTCAGGAGAAGACAAAACTATGGAGACACTAAAAAGATCAGTGGTTCCAGGGGTTCAGGGGTAGGGAGGGACGTACAGGGGGAGCACAGAGGACTTCCAGGGCAGTGAAGCCACTCTGTCTGATACTGTAATTGTGGACACATGTCATGACACATTTACTAAAACCCACAGAATAGCAACACAAAGAGTGAACCCTGATGTGAACTGTGGACCGTAGTTAGTAATAATGTGCCAGTGCTGCCTCGTGGTGGTAACCAGAGCAGCACACTAATGCAATAATGAGACGGGGTGGGCAGGGGAAAGGGGCACGTGAGAGCTCTGTTTGCTTTCTGATTAACCTTTCTGT
>NW_007728188.1:311152-316340 GCF_000696425.1 Galeopterus variegatus | reverse complement strand
AATGCTCCATCCTGCCAGGGCCCCCAGCCTGATGAGTCCCATTAGGGAGATTTGAGCAAGTGACAGACCGTAAGGGATGGATATGCCACTATACCTTTTCTAAACCACACGCCAACCCATCAGAAGGGTAAAGACTTGGGGCAGAGTTTCAGAGGACCTCGGAGACTCTAGTAAAATGTCACAGAAGGAAGAGAAGCCAGGATGAACTGGGGCTGAGAAAACCCATTGGGCAGAGAAATAATGAAATCACAGGCTGGGGGAGGTCCAGAAAGTGCTCATCAAAATGGGGCTCATTTCAGAAGTGGCAAAGGGCTGAGGGACTCGGACNCTGGGGGAGGTCCAGAAAGTGCTCATCAAAATGGGGCTCATTTCAGAAGTGGCAAAGGGCTGAGGGACTCGGACCAGGAGGAGGGGGTGGGGGGGGGAGGAGAGAGCAGTAAGACAGGCAAACTCTGAGCATAGTAGTTGGAAGAATTCTAGCAAATATTTTGGCACAAGACTGACAGTTTGAAATAAGGATCTGCCCCCAAAAAAGCCTCCTTTCCCAGGGTTGTAGGGGCCAGGAGTACACAGATGACTATGAAGAAAAGGCTGGGCCCTCAGTAGCTGGAGTAATGGAAAAGTCAGCTGGAGTGAGGGCAGTGGGGACACACGTGTGCTCTGCTGATTGAACACAAGGCCTGTGAAGCCCAAGCCGTGCCCACCCAGCAGTGAGACTTGCACCTGCGTCGGCCTCCTGCCTTTACGACAATAGACTCAATACCAGGAGGCACTGGTAATGAGGGGAGAAGGGAAGGGACCGTAAGGGCCCCCTCAGATCCTGTTTTTGGAAAGAAAACATTTTCCTTATTATTTTTCTGGATGGTAGTAGCCAATTTTATCCAAAATAAACCACTCAGGAAGCAAGCAAGCTGGATAAGCCCCCTTTCTTGGGACCCAAGAAGTCAGGGAGCAACAGGAACTTCACTTAATAAGAAAACATTTATACTCAATGCATGAATTACATAGAAATGGTTTTCAATTGTTTAGAGTATTTTATTACTGTTAGTAGGCAGAATATTCTACCATATTTGCACGATTAACATAGCCTTTCTCCTTGGAGAGAACAAAAGTAAACTTTAGTTAATACTCCCAACCCAAATTGCAAATTTGGTAATCTACACGCTTTTCTTTCTTTTTGTGCTATTTCCATTAGAATGATATGCACCTATGACCTATATCTCAGAGCAATAATCACAAATGTCACTAAGATATACCACATGCTTTGAGACTAGGAAGGAATTGGTGCCAAATGGTATTTGTAACGAGCTAGGGAGGGTTTGGCCTCCAGAGCATAGTTACTCAAGTTCTGGAAATCATTTCCATCTGAGGAAGGCTGGGGGCCTGAGTATGACAGGAGGGGATAGGGTCAGCCAGTAATCTGATCTCGAAAAAAATTGTCACAATTATCACCTGTGCTGGTGGTCTTGGCGCAGGTTCATGCTGATCAGGAAGGGAGGCAGAATCCACTGTTGCCTTGCTCTTGGAGGCATGGCAGCCGTAGCTCCGGGGCTCTCCGTGGCTATCAGCAAGGGGAGGCATGCTAGCCACATGAACAGAGCAAGCACAGGACTTGCGACCCCAAAGCCACTCACCCCAAAGCCCAATATATTTCAAAGGCCCCAAGAGATCTGTCCTCTTGTGTATGCCGCCCCCCACCCCCAGTCATTCAATTCAACACAGATCTAAGTACTGCTGTGAAAGGGTTTGACAGATGTAGCTAAGGTCTCAAATCAGTTGACCTTAAGATAGGGAGATTACCTGGGGGCCTGACCTAACGGCATGAGCCCTTTGCTCTGCATGCAGGGGTCTGAGGTGGAGGGGGTCACGGATGGAGGAAGCAGGAGGAGGATTCGATGCCTCTCCAACTTAAAGATGGAGGGCCACATGGCAAAGAATGCGGGGACCTCTAACTGCTGGGAGCGCCCCGGCTGACTGACGGCAGGAAAAGGGGCCTTCGGTCCTACAACTTCAGGAACTGAATTCTACTGACTGTGAATATGAACTTGGAAGCAGATTTTCCCCCAGAACCTACACACGAGTACTCAGCCCAGCCGACACCTGGATTCCAGCCTTTACCCTGAGCAGGGAACGCAGCCTGCTGCGTGGACATCTGATGTGCAGAAACTGAGATGATCAGTGCATGGTGCTTTCAACCATGCGTCTGCGATGCTTGATCACTCTGCAGTAGAAACCAAACACGGCCACCTTTATATCTGCTCTGTTTGTCTTTCTCCTTCCTTCTCACTCGCTCTAGTTCTCTATCTCTGATGTACATAAAATAAAAAGTAAGCCAGACACCGAAGAATCATTTTATCTCTGAAATTCTAAAAGAGGAGAGTCCTTTATATGTTTTAAGCTGGAAGAGATATTCCTATAACCATATTTTGTCATTTAAGGTTTTGTGTCTTAAAAACAAAGCAAAACAGCACGTTGACCACAAGAAGCGTGGACAGGGGATTCCCGTGCGGGGCTGGCTCTCCATCCACCGTGGCACCGGCAGTCTTGCCTCGCAGAGGCCGAAAAGCATTCGGCTGGGACTGGGGGTGGCAGGTGAGGCCCTTGCCTTAGGTACGGTGTTTAAGGGGATACCCCAGTGTTTAAGGGGATGCCCCAAAATTCACTCATCAAGAACATTTTCTAATTGCACTGAGACATACACAACATAAGAGTGACCATCTTAACCCCTGTTAAGTGTGCAGTTTAGCAGCAGTAAGTACACTTGATTGTGCAGCCATCACCAGCATCTGTCTCTGGAGTTCTTATCTTGCAAAACAGAGATTCTGCACCTGTTCACCAGTAACTCAGATACATAACATTTTAATGCAGTGTTTTCACTGGACTTTATTTTCTTAGAGCAGTTTTAGATTCACAGCAAAATTGAGCAGAAGCTACCGAGATTCCCCCATGCACCCCCTGCCCCGACACATACACAGCCTCCCCCGTAATCAACAGCCCCTGCCAGCATGGCACATTTGTGACAGTCAGTGAACCTACAGGGACACATCATCATCACCCAGAATCTATAGTTGACATTAGGCTTTATTCTCTGTGTTGTACATTCTGTGGGTTTGGACAAACGTATAGTGATGTGTACCCACCATTACAGTATCACACAGGATGGAGTCACTGCCCTGAAATCTTTTTTCTTTTCTTTTTTACCTTCTTTGATCAGATAAAGTCTTGTTTATCCCCTTTTCTTCTATTTATACTTCCCCCTCCCCTTTTTACTTTTTACTGATGTTTTAACTATCTCCTTAGTTTTTTTTGTTTTGTTTTGTTTTGTTTAGCTTTTAAAATTTCATGTTTATTCATACTTTTCAAAATATGTGTACATAAAGAAAGGAAGATTCACAACAGGAAAGACTGCCTTACGTGCCACACAAATTCCAGTGAACACATGATGGGATCGCACATGACGATAATCTGATCAGAGCCAGTCTTCTCAAGTCCATTTCCCAGCCACACTGCAGGCTGCAGAAGGGATCCCATGTCCCCTTAGTTTTGTCTTTTCCAGAGTGTCAGATACTTGGAATCATAGAGTGTGGAGCCTTTTTAGACTGGCTTATTTCACTTAGTAATATGCATTTAAGTTTGCTAAGGTAATATTTTTTAAAGATCAAAATTAATGCCAAAAAAAAAAAAATTCAGGATGAAGAAAATATAGAAATTTAAAGACTGGATCACTGTTAGTGGACACCCCATCTTCACACTTTAACTCACTCTTTAACACATTTTAACTCTCTGATAAAGCCACAGATTCTATTCCCTAATAAAATTGGGGCATTTTCCTTTGATTTGCTGCCGACACTTTTTGCTTATTTCAAGGAGATCATCTAAGCGGGTCACTGAGTCGGCCGTGGCAGTGTGGAAATAGACCCTGCCTGAGAGCTGGGAGCATTCCTCCCATTCCCGCCCCTCCCCTGCTGGACATTTCTGGGAACTTCCTAGGTGGTGGGTGGTGTAGATTATAGCTGAGACATTAGTTCAGATCATGCAAATAAATAAGAGGAATAGAGAATCAGCATGCAGCTATGTCCTAGGCTTCCAGCACCACCTCCCATCACTGTTTCTGAGCTTTTACTGGCGTGACTTCAAAATAACTTCTTGCTGAATTTCAGCAGAAAAGTGAGAGAATCACTTAGTGATTAAGGAAAAGGCCAAGTCCTGTATCTTTACCAGCTGGTTCCTCTTTCTTGCCCTTTCCCCACCCGAAGGGGGCTATGAGGTTGGGGTCAGTGAATGGGAAGAGAGGATGGAATCCTTGTGAGCCGGTGCAGGGAGAGAGGTCAGAAAGCTTCAATTTCTCATCTCTCTCTGACAGAGGATGGCCTCTAGGCTTCAGGTGCCTGGTCACTGTTGATCTGGGAGCGCGTGGTACCCATGGGTGACAGAGGAAATTGTAAGGGTCTGACAGCAACTACAGTGGCCAGATCGAGGAGAAATGCAGGGGTTGGGGCCGGGCGAGGCAGGACCAGAGGGAGGAAAGGAGCCCAGAAGCTGTGCGGAGGCATGTCACAGCCCTTCAGAGGGGGCCTGGCACCTGGCAAAGTGGCTAGACCCCATCAAATGCCCGTTCCCTCAAGAAAGATGAAATCGCCTCCCCTGCCCCTGGGGAGAGGAGGATGTGCTCTTGAGCGGATCACGGGGTGGATGCTTGAGGACGGCTGGAAAGACAAGCACTTCTGCTTTCTCCTGCTTAGTCTCCTGTGTCTGTTAGAATATGCCGGTTTACAAAGCAACACTGATCATTTCCATTGCTGATCTCCTGGAAGTAGTGTTCAGCCTCTACAGCAGAGGCTAGTTTAATTTTCAAGGATCTTATCCAAGCAATCGCTGGAGCCAGGATAACAATATCATGTTGTAAGCCACTGTCGGCCGCTCTACAGAGGCAGCCTCCCCGCAGAAAAGGCAGAGAAAGACAGGAGTATCGGTTAGGGCCACTTCTCTGTGCCTGGCCATCTCTCGTGGACTGTTGACAGTGACTTCACGTCTGCTATGGACAGCAGTTTCTGGATTTTACTGATGAGGAAAGAAGCGCTCAGAGAACTTGAGGCACGTCCAAAGCCAAACAGTGGGTTACTAGAGCTGAATGGAGCTCATTCAGCCTGTCCCCTGGTGGCTGCTCCTGTCCCCTGGTGGCTGCTCC
>NW_007728188.1:303736-310702 GCF_000696425.1 Galeopterus variegatus | reverse complement strand
AAATGGCCATCTGGGATTCTCAGGATCTGAATCCAATGAGGCCTTCCTTCAAAGACAGCAAAAGCCTCAGGGACAGTGATAGCCAATGCAGCCCCCGACGCCATGGTTCCACGTGACCCCATTGCACAGGTGCTCCCAGCCTGGAGGTGAGAGGTGGGGCATTCCGTCCCCTCTAATGCATGTCTAAAATGGGATTCAGGGTTAGCAGGTGTCCCCCAGCTGTGGAACCTCAGTCCAAGCTTCCTGACTGCACTCCAGTGGATGGTGCAGTGAGTACAGGTCACCTGTTCATTGTGAGGGGCTGTGAGGGGTCTCCTTGTTGAAGGGGGAACCTTAGATCCCCTAAGTCTCTGTGTCCAAGGCTTGGCCAATCTGGAACCTTCTTTCCTGCTCCTGAAAGAAGAGCTGAGTGTGGCTCCCTGATGCTGCTGAATGGGCTTGCGGGTAGAGTGGGATTCCAAAGAGGGTGGTAATATTAAAACCCTCTGCCCAGGGGAATGTGATATACTCACGTTTTTGCAGAGTGAACATCCATGCCTGGAGCTGCCCAGGAAGCAACTGTGCAGATTTTTCCCCTGGAAATTCCACGCTGTTAAAGTTTTCCATGCATTGAATGTGGCCCTTTAGTTTAATAAAAAATAGCAAAAACGCATCTCGGCTCTCAACCACGTATTTCATCAGCGCAGAACTTCTCTGAAACAGCCTTCAAAGCACCTGCCCACCCTGCCGAGATTAGTCCTGTCCCCAACTGTGAACAGCTGAGGAAAGCAGCACATGGCAGAAGGACAGCGAACCCTGCAGGCCGTGCAGGTGCATTTCTGCCTCATCCTTCCTTACAGGGCAGTCTGAGCTAAAGCAATCGGTGAGTGAAAATGCAGCCCAGAGCTCTGTGCGGTCCCATCTTTGTCACCACCGTGTCGCCGTCCTCACCATCTTTGCCGCGGCCGGGGCCTCAGATCGTGACTTTCTTCTCTTCTCGTCGATTTTCTGTTCTTTTGAAGTTAGCAAATGTGAGTGGTTTCTTTCAAGCATCTTTGGGGGAGGCTTTTTTCTCCTTTTCTTTTCCTCTTTTCTTTGTTTTAAAGTCAGGGCAGGAAAAGGCCATTCTGCTTTTGTTCACATCCTGAAATTCAAACAAATTCTCAGAAAACCGCATCACATTCTATCCATTTAGTGCAGGTCTCTTCACTAGGACAGGCGATTTCAGAGCCATTTCAACTTTATGAAAACTTTTGAGACTGGTTTGAAAAGCCTCCAAAGGCTTTGAGAAATAATTTAGAAGGTTCGAGACTAAAATTGGTGTGGTTAATTCCCTCCTAAGAAAATGATTCAGAAAAATCCTTTTTATCCTCCAAAAATGTCATCCCAGATGGCTGCCCAAAGCTCCCAAGTGAACTGATATTTTCAAGCTCTTGTCCAAACTCTGCTTATCTATGGATGGAGGATGTCTGCCTATCCTTGTAGCTCCCTCGTCCTAACTGAGAAATGGACTTTGAGATTTGCATGTGAAGGAAATGAAGATTTGAATGAATCTACTTGCCCTCATCAAATAATATAATTAATTAATAATAATATAATAATATAATATAATAATATAATTAAGACTCATTCACAGAACATTAGGGTTCTCACTATGCCAAAATAATTAAGGTAAGAATGCCAATGCGAAGTCCCTCCAAATACTGAAGAAAAAAAAAGTTACCTGGATGGCAGGTAACCTGTACAAATCAACTGTTTCCAAACACAGCATGACCTCTTGGTCAATCATCGGCCCTTCTGACAGGTTTCTTCCCATTTCAATTGGAAAAGCAGAATGTCATAGAGAATAGGGACCAGGCAGCAGCAAGCAGACAATGACCAGCTTCCTCATTTGACATGACACAAAGCCTTAGGATGAACCTAAGGATGTAGTCTTGGGAACATGACAAACAGTGTCTGTCATCATGGCTGCAATGGACTCTGAAATGGTTGTGTTGCTGAATAAAAGCAGTTACTCCAGACGCCTGTGAGGGCTGCATGCATTAAGGGCTTCCCACCAGGAATCTGTCCATTGTTATCGATCCCGACAGCAAGTGGATTCATCCGTCACCCCTGGCTGCTCATGTGCAAACCCTAAGCCAACGCTCAGCAGAGGGGCCGGGCTGGGCTCGCTCGGCCATAGCATGAGCCCAGCCATAGAGCATGGGACTTTTTTTTAAGTTCCATTATCAAATTACAAGATTTGTAGTTATATTTCATTATCAGAGGTAAAAATAAAACCCAGTCCCCCAAAATCATGACATTCGATTCTTCTATTAGAATATGATTGCTCACTATTTTTGAACTAGTTCCAGTGACATCTTATTTATGGAGCTTCTTTGATAGAGCAGAGCCTCTTCTTGAGTGAATCATCAAGATAACTTTTGTTTAACTCTTTAAGCAACACATCTTTCTTTTTAAGTGAAAGCCATTTTGGTTCCTTTTTTCCCTGATATATATTACAAACTTTCCAACTATCTTATGAACTGATTTTTTTTTATTGTGGTAAAATAAAACATAACGTTTACCATCCCAACCATTTTTACGTGTACAGTTCAGCAGCATTAAGTACGTTTGTACTGCTGTGCAATCTTCGCCACCATCTGTCAGAACCGAGTTTTTTAACATAAATGAGCTTTTCCTTGGTGACTCACTGCCGTCATTAGACATACCCGGTGCTGCACTGCGTCCTAATGCTGCTCCCGGGGATGGAGGATGTGTCTGTGGCTGTTCGTCCCCGTGCATCAGATAACCTCGGGCTGCTGAGGGTTTGAAGTCTTGAGATGGTGTGTTTTGTCCCTCTTGTTCTTGTTGTGATGTGTCGTCTCCTCCCACCAGGATGTGGGCAATGCTTTTCCTCTGCTTTCAGCAGACTTGTGTGTGGTGTCCACTCTTTCCTAATCTCCTGCAGGAAAACCAATAACAACTGAACTCGTGAGAATTGTACCGAATGACAAGTCCCCATGCTGAGAAGGGCTCCCTGTGAGCAGGATCATAAACATCCTGTAAATGCACCCAGGATGTGCATTCCAGAACTTTGGAAAACACTTTTCCTTCTTTCAGGCTCCTAACTGAGTCTCGGATTGTAGCGATTGACATGTATCTGACCTGGGAAGAAGGGAGACCCTTGTTCCTGTGTATCTTGGTTGTAAGCTTCCCTTAACATCAAAAGGCAAAATGGAATAACAACATTTGGTAGCCTAGTTCCCACTGCGAAAGCAAAAGAGAAAATTCAATTAAGGAGACAGAAAACTGAGCAAAACTCACTTTTAGGTTACTATCATTTCCTGTCATAGAAACAAAGGACAGATTCTTTCCATATTTGTTCTCAATTTGTCTTGACCATAACATTTCACTCATGAAATTATTCCTCCTAAATATGTACCCAGGCAGAGAAATAAGCCTTGGCCAGAACCTAAAAGTTTAGAGCAACCAGAGGCAGGCAGCCCTAGAAGGGACTAAATCAGTGAGGCAGGCGACGCTTTCCAGTGCTCTCTCTCCTTCCTGTTTCAGTATTTGCTGGGTGGACAAGTATATTCTTTGAGTGACTGCCACCCGTATTTTATTTTGATTGTTTTAATTAAGTTGGTGTTTCTCAGTTGGGGGCATTTTGTCCTCCAGGGGACATCTGGCGATGTCTGGAGGCATTTTTGATTGTCAATACTGGGGGAGGGTTCCCCTGGCATCTGGTGTGGAGAGGACAGGGAAGCTATGAACGTCCTGCAACGCACAGGACAGCCCCACAACAGAGTCACTCAGCCCCGAATGTCAGAAGTGCTGAGGTTAAGAGACCCTGAACTGAATGATCCAGAGAAAAATGGATGAGTACGGTGCCCAGGCAGGGCCAGGAGGGAGGCGGCAGGTGTGACAGCGTCTGACGCGTCTGTGGGTGGAAGTAGGTTCTGGAATGATTTTTGAAGCTGGAGGATGATTGCTTATTTGGGTTGGATCCTACAGGATGTGGGTGATCCTGTCCAGTCGAGGCTGCCAGGGTACGCTGGCCTGAGCATGCCAGGAATGGCCCTGACTGTATCTGCTCCTAAGACGGGGGACAGAAGCTGTCTCGGGTCCGGAAAAGGGACCCCACTCCAGCTTGATCTTCGAAGAATGTGATTCTCAGGAGAAGCCCAGTTACTCAGTAACAGTTGAAGAAATGCTCCCGCTCCTCAGGATCAGGGAAGTGCACGGTAAGAAGACGGGGCGCCCCTTCTCGCCCTTCAGACTGCCGTGTTCTGCAAGCCTGACATCGACTTTTGTCCTTTGCTCTTTAATACTGTTTTGAATATTTCCCAAAGAATGTGTGCTCACATATTATTTATATACTAAAACAATCATTTTTATTTAAAGAATCAAGTTCGTTTTACAAACATAAAGTGCCAGTTAGAGCCCACTACATTTATTTTGTGATTTGTTAGTGCTCAGGACCCTCAGTCTGAAAACATTCTCCCAGAGGAAGAAAACTCATGTGAGGACGTGATTGAAACGTTGGTTTGTGTGATGGTTCATTTCGTGCGTCAACTTGGCTGGGCCATGGTACCCAGACACTTGGCCAGACGCTGCTCTCGATGTGGCTCTGAAGGTGTTTTGTGGATGGGATTAACATTTAAATCAGTAGACTCTCAGTAAAGTAGATTGCCCTCTGATGTGGGGGACCTCATCCAGTTGGTTGAAGGCCTTAAGAGAAAGACCGACCTCCCCCTGGACAGAGGGAATTCTGCAGTGGATGGGCCTTCAGACTCCAACTTCAGCTCTTCCAGTCTCCAGCCTGCCGGCCCCCACAGTGCTGGGAGTCAACTCCTTAACATCTCTCTCTCTCTCTCTCTCTCGGTTAATCAGTGGGATATACACATATCCTATTGGTTCTGTTTCTCTGGAGAACCCTGACTAATATGAGGGGTCTTCAAAAAGTTCATGGGAGGATTCATATTATCTTTTAATTCTATTATTCCGTGAACTTTTTGAAGTAACCTCATACCATTTGTAAGAAAAAAAAATGAGTACAATTTAAATTCCCAACATTAATGGAGCCAATAAATAAAATGCAACATATTTATATGATGGAATCCAAAATATTCATTAAAATGAATAAATTAATTTTATGTCTTTCCACTTGAACTGCTCTTGAAAACAAAATGTTGAATATACAAAATAGTCCTAGCAATGTATGCACCAGGATGCCAACTATGTAAATTTTAAAAATATAAAACATGACTATGCTTCAGTTATGAAAAAATACAAGTACATACAAATATAAAGACAAGGACTGGAAGGCTACATGTCAAATGTCAGAGGGGTAGCCTCTGGGGAGACACAGAGCAGGGGTAGCACAGGAAGGAATGGGTCAAGAAGGGGCACAAAGAACACTTCACTTTTATTAGCAATATTTACTTTTGTTACGAAAAATACATGGGGTGTACGTGATAAGACGTTAAGATTTGTTCTTTCTAGATGGTGGCTGTAGTGGGTTGAATAGTGCCCCCCCAAATACGTGAAAATGACATAACTGGGAAAGAGTCTTTGCAAACGTAATTAAGTTCAGAATCTGGAGATGAGGTCATCCTGGATTAGGGTGGACCCTAAATCCAATGACATTTTCTTACCATCACAGGCTTCAATTCTGCTTCCAAAATTTTGGAACTATTATCCCAATATATGCTGATATATTTGAGAGAGAATAAAGACATTTCCAAGTGTGATGATTAGATCTGATGTACACAGTGGCTCTTAGCTCTTACTCTACTTGAATGGTACAATACCTCTCACTTCAGCATTAGAACATGGTTTTAAAACGTTCCCTCCTGTCCTCTGGCCCTCTCTTCAGCAATCTTGGAAGCCATGTGCTCCAGGTGGCATAGCTCCAGATGGAAGTGGCCTGGATCCCTGTGTACCTTGGGGAAGACAGCTGCCCTGCCTGGCCTTTAATGAGCAAAAAGTAAACTGTGACCTTGGGGCTTATTTGTTTCTGCAGCATGACCTGTTTTTCCTGACTAATGCATGCCCCTAGAAACATCTGTCTCATTATTGAATCTGTTGACCTCCTTGGACATTAGCATTTACAGACCCTGCCATCAAAATTCTCTGTTCACTTTTAGGGCCCAGTCAGTTCTCCTTAAGATTATTAAACCATTAGTAAGCATGCATTAAAATCAATTTATAATCTCTTCCACTGGGATTTCGCAAATACCACTTCATAGCCAAGTAATTTACCTCTCTTCCCTGACTCAGAAAAGCATATTGTAATTAGAACACTTTTTTACTCAATAATAAAAACAAAGCAGCTTTCATGGGTTGGACTGGATGCCAAATGTGGTTAAACCACTCAATTTTGAGTTCAGACCAGCACAGGTTTGTTTATTTACACACACTTCAAAAAGAAGGGGATAGGCCATGTCAGCACAGTACGGGGGGTGGATGTGTGGACCTTTTTGTTGTTGGTTAAGACAGATGAAGCCTTGCTCACTGTTAATTTTCCCTGGCCCAAAATCAGTATTTTCTATAGCCTCGTCTCACAAAATATCTCTCATGTGGTATGGGGTGTGACTTAGAAGCACTGAGGCACAGGGACACAGAACCCAGGCTCTGATGCCTAAGAGACCTGCATTCGAGTCCTGGCACCCACCAGCTGCGTGTGCCCGAACGACTCCAGTACTTCCTCTTGTCGCCATGGCATTGTCAGGAGTGACAACAGTCTTGAAGCCAGGCTGAGTAGTAGCTCTGATTGTGGTCCTCCTGCCCAGAGGGAGAATTAGAAAGGTGATGTGACTGCCCATCTCCAGGGCCACAGCCACGGCCACGGCCATGGCATTCTGTCCTTCAGAGGCAGACGGAGTAATAGTTCCCGCATTGGCTGCTGATCAAGTGGACTTCAGGGAACTCGGAGACCAGGTTTGGAGAGCTAATGAGTCACAGAACTGAGGAGCGCGGTGTTGGCGCTGTTGGAGGCTGACT
>NW_007728188.1:300109-302987 GCF_000696425.1 Galeopterus variegatus | reverse complement strand
CGGGCCCAGCGCTCCACCTGCGCCCGCGGCCAAGGCCCCTCTTTGTTCTTTATTTTCTCCTCTCCTCCCACCCCCGGCCTTTGTGATCAGTCTTTTTCCAGAAGCCGACAGGTTAGCTGGAGACAAATCCCCGGCCAGCTCTTCTGTCTGTTGCATTTTAGCTTAAATCCCTGCGAGGGCTGGTGAGCCCCCGTTGGGTCATCACGCCCTTCCCGGGCAGGTCCCCCTCTGCGACCCTCCGCCCCGGCACCGCCGGCCCAGCCCCTCTTCTCGGCTTCAAGCGTCCTCTCCTTGTTGTCCTGCTCTGGGCACTGTTTTAGCACCTCGGGGAACCTGCTACTGTTTTATGATGGCATCAAACATTCTTGGGGACTTTTCCCAGGGCTTGCAATTTTGCAGCAGAGGGAGATTTTCTATCTAAAGCAAAATGCTGTTCTTGTATAAATAAAATGGTACTTTGCCAGATGGCTGGGACGATTGCTTAAAATACAGCAGCACCTGCGCCTGCTAAACGGGGAGGCCTTAGAACCAGGGGAGCAGAGGCGTGGCCTGTGCCGAGGGGGGCTCCAGTCTGGTCCTGTTTGTCCTGGTTTGTGTCACAGGAACTTGCCCATTCTCACTGACTCCAAAAGCTTCTTCGTTTTCGTTATTATCCCATCCACAGACTCCCCCCGATTTGCCCCCATTCAGGACCTGCCCCTCCCCAACGTCCCAGCACACCCCATAGATAATCTCTTCCGTCTGTCCTTTAAAAGGTTCCATTCGTAACCTCCGCCCTGTTTAGAGGCTCTGGGACCCAGCGATTCCCAGCCCGAGCCCGGTGGGTTTGCACGGGCTCCTAATCAGCGGGGAGCACGTTCTGCCCCGCGGAGGGCCAGGCACGGGGCTGGGCCGAGAGCAATTGCTAATACCCAACGTTGGTGTTCCCTCTATCTTTTACGGGAACACATTCATGCACGCACCCCACTGCATAGAGTTGTTTTCCCTGCTTGCTGGGGGGGAACACGTGTCACCCTGCTGCGGACCCCTCCCCACCTGGCGCTGCCGGTGCCCCCAGGCCCTTCCGTCAGCAGTTTTCTTTCCAGATGTCCACCTGTATGCTGCCATCGGCCCACCTTACGCTTTGCAGGGTTGCGGTCCTTGCTTGTGAATGCTTCTGCGAGCTTTCTCTGAAGCGGCTGGGGGGTGGGGAATCTGCTGAGGAATGGCGCTTTATAAATCAAAATATAATCATGCAGCGCGCTGGAGGCTGGAAACGGTTCAGTATCCCGCCGGGGCGGCAGCGGCGCGGCTAGTGCATGGCAACACTGCCCTCTGGTGGCCAGCCCGAGCCAGCGCCAGAGAGTGCCGTGCCCGCTCCGCAGCCGGCAGCGCGGGTTCCTGCACTGTGCAGTTTTCCCACTAATCCCATAGAAACCTTAACTGAGCAATGAAAAGAAGTCCCCGGAATCAGTGAGGCCAGGAAGGAGCATACTAGAAAAATCAAAATAAAAATCTCATTTATTTAGAGTATGAATTTTGGGGGTTCCCCAGGTAACAAGCCGAATTTCCAAATAATTCAGAGCTCACAGAAGCAGCTCAGACCTTTTAGGGCATTTTATGACGTTGCTTTTCATAAACAAAACGTTTAAGCCATTGCCGTCTCTGTTAGTGGGGGTTACTGTTGATCAAAAATGCTTGTGAAACTCCCTCAAAGGAAGAGGAGTTTGTGTTTCTTTTGCATTAAGTAAAAAATGCCATTTTTTATATTTAATTATTCAGACCGTGTACTTTACATTTAAGCCCAGAACTTAGGATCTCTGTGAGACAGAAGCCTGGCTTGTGTTCATCCACGAACCCAGTTAGAATCCCACGAGGTGGGTGGAACATGTAATGAACACTTGATGAGGTCTGTCTTTCCCAGGGCATTTCATGACAGTTTCAACCACTCACTGTAAATATCTCCAGTGTAGGCTGAGGAAAGAGTTGTAGCAGCTTGGAAATTGGGGCGGAGTAGTGTGGTCCAAGAAGGCATTTTCCACCCCCAGCTGTGTAATCTTGAAGCCTCAACTCTCCCAGTTTCTGCGAAAACTAGAGGAATCCTTTCTACAGCATCATTGTGTGGGGAAGATTAATAAGACAGATGTTTGGACTTTGAGCTTCTTTCAAGGGAACAGCTTTATGAAAGTTACTTTCTGTAAAGCAGAAAAAAAAATGTGTAGCTATGATGCTCCAGAGTAGGAAGTGCTCTGAACACTATAGATCAAATCTACCCCTAAATAAATTAATAGAAACTCAAGGAAATATGAAAGCGAACGTGTACCTTTTATTTTTTGAAGCATAAGTGCCTGATAATAGAAGTATCAGTCTGAAACAAGTGATGTTTTCCAGTGAAGTTCCAAGTATCAGATTTCAGAAAAGTATAACCCAAACAAACACAAAAAGATTGTGCAGAGGGCCCACACTGTGGCACAGACTGGGTACTCTCCCCACCGTAGATCTTGGGGAACACTGGACACCCCGGGGATGCCGTGATGTGTGTGCTCGGGAGAGCAGGGGTCCCCCGAGTGACATGTGAGATGGTCTCCTCCAGGTCGAGAGCTCATCTTTCACTGGTTTTAAAGCTGCCTTCTTTTGTAAAATTGTGGTAAAATACACCTAACATAAAACTGACCATCTTAAGCATTTTTAAATGCACAGTTCAGTGGCATTAAGTACATTCACAGTGTTGTACAACTATCACTACCGTCCATCTCCAGGACTTTTCCATCTTCCCAAACTGAAGCTCTGTATCCATTAAACACCAACGCCCCATTCCCCCAGCCCCTGGCATCCACCATTCTACTTTCTGTCTCTGTGAATATGACAAGTCTGGGTACCTCATATAAGAGGAATCATA
>NW_007728188.1:297047-299317 GCF_000696425.1 Galeopterus variegatus | reverse complement strand
CGTGTCAGAATTTCCTTCCTGTTTAAGGCTGAATAATATTCCCTTGTACGGACGCACATTCTGTTCATCCATCCATCTGAAACTCGGGTTCTTTCCACCTTCTGGCTGTTGTGAATAACGCTGCTGTGAACATTGGTGTGCACACATCTCTTCAAGACCCTGCTTTCAATTCTTTGGGGTCCATGCCCAGAAGAGGAATTGCTGGACCGTATGGTAACTCTATGTTTCATTTTTTTGCAGAGAATCCGTCCTGTGTCCGCGGAGGCTGCATCACTTTATAGTCCCACTGGCAGGGCCCAAGTGTTCCAGTTTCTCCACGTCCTTGTCGCACTTGTTGTTTTCTGGTTTTTGATAGAACCGTCCTTACAGCGTGAGGTGGTTCGGTTCCACCACCTCCTTTTGATTAACGTGACCATCACGCCTTCTGCCGGCAGTTTTACAGAAAGGTGGTTTCTTCCTCTGGTCTCTCAGAAAAGAAAGCAGCTTAGTGGACGTGGCAGGTCAGGATCTACTCAGCGCAGGCCTGAGACGCGACCCAGCCTCCCCAGGGACGCTCCCTTTCTCCTGCACGTCTTTCTCCTCCTCTGCCCCCACCAGCCCACCTCACCAGTCGTCGCCACCTAAACAGAGCGGGAGTTAGCAGAGGGAGGACACCAAGACTCTGGGGAGCCTCGNGCTTCCACGAGAGCCTGGGAAAAGGGAGGGACCCGAGAGCTTTTGGAACAAAACCCTGATAGACAGAAATGACCAAGTGGGAAGCCACATAACCCTGCCCAGGTCTGGGAATGAGTTGAGATGGGAAACCATCTAAATATCGCCTGTTTATAGCCAATGATCTGACTTTCTCAGGCACTTTGCATGAGAGTTGGTGCCTCTAGCATGACTGTTCTAAACATCTTCATCACTGGCTTTCTATTTGCATTTGAAATGACTTTATTGTAAGTACCAGAGACTTAAAACCCTAGACTATTGCTGTGGCTGGAAGACGTTCACAGCTTCCCACAATTTATTCATCTGCTTTGGCGTTTGAATGTTTAAAACAAAATAAAAAGAAGGGTTGCTTCTTTTCTGCATCCCAATATTCATTTCGTTTTGTTTCCTACTGAAAAGCCTGCATTAACTCTTCACCATCCAGAGCTTCAGTGCTGAGTTGCCCTTTTCAGGGAGCTGTAAATGGGATGCTGGGAAGCGGAGGATCCCACAGTCACGGGAACTGCCTTAGGGACAGTGTGGCACTCCCGACTCCTGAGTGACAAACCTAGCAAGGGGACTCTGTGGAAGTTATCGTCCTTCCTCTTTGCTGCAGGTGCCCCCCAGGCTCTAGGATCCCATGACCTCTGCTGTCTCCTCTGTTCCTTTTCCTGCCAGTGTTCCTCAACCTTGGCCGCACTGAGACTCACCTGCGCAGGTCTTCAAAGCCCCAGGCCCAGGCTGCCCCAGCCCCGTGGGCTGGATTCGCAAATGCTGCCTGGCAGATTCCCATGTGGTGCTCGGGCTGGAGGCCACCGACTCGCAGCGACAGACACAGCTTTCCAGGGCTAATCTGGTCATGCAGGAAGGTAATGAAAAGGAGATAGCGGAGCAAAGATTCTTTGACTTGGGCAGAGTGAAGTTGATCTCTGAGAGAATCGTGACATTTTAAGCAATTCCAAAATAAAGCAAAGCACAAAATCCATCAGCAATGATGCAAAAACCAAAACCGAGGGTGCGGTCTTGTGAATCCCATTTTCACCCAACCGCCTCCTCCCAAGGACTCTGTGCCTTAAAACTTTCCTCCTCTCTCCTCATTAAAGATCGCTCTCAACATGTGGGTCGAATTAATTTGTTCTGACTACTAAATGACCAATGCAAACCAGAGTGATGCCTTTTCTGGAGTGTTCACACTGGATCCCTCCTCCCCACACTCCTCAACACGCACACACTCCACATACACGTGCATGTGCTCACACACGGGCGCGCACACCCCACTGGCATGCGTGCACACATTGTGCACACACAGGCACACCCAGAGCAGCAGGCCACTCTCCTGTGCTAATCACACTGTATGAATCTCCATCTTCCTTCAAGTCCTAGAAAGTTAATTTTCTTTTGGCCTTTTAAAATCCTGCTCCTCTTTTTCTAAGATTAGCTATTTCCCAGGACCTCGGTCCTACACTTGTCCTAAAAATAAGTCTACAAGTCTTTTTTTATTGTAGAGAATTTCTTTTAAAAAAAAAAAGAAATACAGAAAAATAGACAAGGTTGGAGAAATGACAAGCACAGCAGATAAC
>NW_007728188.1:294493-296960 GCF_000696425.1 Galeopterus variegatus | reverse complement strand
TGCGCAGGTCTTCAAAGCCCCAGGCCCAGGCTGCCCCAGCCCCGTGGGCTGGATTCGCAAACGCTGCCTGGCAGATTCCCATGTGGTGCTCGGGCTGGAGGCCGCCACCTCGCAGAGACAAACACAGCTTTCCAGGGCTCATCTGGTCGTGCAGGAAGGTAATGAAAAGGAGATAGTGGAGCAAAGATTCTTTGACTTGGGCAGAGTGAAGTTGATCTCTGAGAGAATCGTGACTTTTTAAGCAATTCCAAAATAAAGCAAAGCACGAAATACATCAGCAATGATGCAAAAACCAAAACCGAGGGTGCGGTCTTGTGAATCCCATTTTCACCCAACCGCCTCCTCCCAAGGACTCTGTGCCTTAAAACTTTCCTCCTCTCTCCTCATTAAAGATCGCTCTCAACATGTGGGTCGAATTAATTTGTTCTGACTACTAAATGACCAATGCAAACCAGAGTGATGCCTTTTCTGGAGTGTTCACACTGGATCCCTCCTCCCCACACTCCTCAACACGCACACTCTCCACATGCACGTGCATGTGCTCACACACGGGCGCGCACACCCCACGGGCATGTGTGCACACATTGTGCACACACAGGCACACCCAGAGCAGCAGGCCACTCTCCTGTGCTAATCACACTGTATGAATCTCCATCTTCCTTCAAGTCCTAGAAAGTTAATTTTCTTTTGGCCTTTTAAAATCCTGCTCCTCTTTTTCTAAGATTAGCTATTTCCCAGGACCTCGGTCCTACACTTCTCCTAAAAAGAAGTCTACAAGTCTTTTTTTTATTGTAGAGAATTTCTTTTAACAACAAAAAAAAAGAAATACAGAAAAATAGACAAGGTTGGAGAAATGACAAGCACGGCAGATAACAGAGAATCAAGAAAGATGGAGGGTTCTTTTCAACATGGTTCCAACGCGTCAAACTGCCCCCCCTAGGCACTCGGCACCATCCCCTGCCACTGGCTCCTGTCCATGTTTCCCAGTGGCTGGCCCGGGAGCCCGACGGCTTCGGGCCTTTCATTTTATCCCTGCAGGTAGCACTGGCACTTCAGCCCACCCCATCCCACCAGAACGGCTCAGTTAAAAAGACTGACAACAGCACAGGTCGACGAGCATGGGAGCAGCGGAGCTCACGCACTGCCGGTGGGAGAGCAGCTCAGTGCAACCGCTCTGGAGAACCGTGTTGGCAGTAGGGTAAACACGCAGTTACATGGGACCCGGCAATCCAAACCTACAGATTTACCCAAGAGAAATGAATCACACGTCCATGCAAAGACTCAAACACCAGCATTCATGGCAGCATCATTCAGACAACCAAGAACTGGAAACACTTAACTGCACATGAACTGCTGAATGAATAAACAGAGTCTGGGGTATCCCAACAGTGAAAACTACCGAGCAACGGAAAGAGACAAAGTATTAACACAGCAGCAACGTGGACAGAGCTCAGACTCCTAGCGCTAAGTGGGGGAGGTCAAACAAAAAGTTACACGCGCATATGGACCGACTCCAGCTACACAAAAGTCTGGAGAATGTAAAACTACCGTGGCATAAAGGGACTCAGCTGTCCACCTGGGGGGCATCTTTAGAGGACTCAAAGACGTCTTCAGGGTAATGGAAATGTCCCATATCTAGACTGTGATTATGGCTTCCAAATTCACAAAATTACCCAAACTCATCACCTTGTGCACTACAGTGTGTGTGTAGAGTGTGTGCGCTTAAATGCCTGGATTTTATTAATGTGAATTGTGCCTCAATAAAGCTAGAAAACTATTTTAAACCGATTATTCCCTACGCAACACCCACGTTACACCATCATTAGGGCACCATCCTTGGGGCAGGTGGTGCTGCTGACCCACCCATGGCCAGCACCACCCACTTCTGGGCACTCGGTGGACGGGTCTCAGCATGGCTGCACCACCTCTGTGTTTTCTAAAGGGGCGGCAGTGTTTGCACTGGCCAGAGCAGCTGCGGGGCTGTGAGAGCCTCCTGCTTCCAACAGCAGCCCGTGAAGTCAACCCTTTGGGGCAGAGCTCAGGGAACAGGCTAGTGGCAGAGAGGTTTTTAGACACCCTCCCTGTTCCAGGGAGCCCTAGCCACTCACTGGGATGGCTGGAGTCTTCCAGGGAGAACTGGTGGAGCTGAGTAAAAGAGCAGGCCTGAGGAAAGGGGGTTGGGGAACAAGCCTCAGATCCAGTGGGGACACTGGTGGCAGGGGGCAATGCTTCACCTCCCGTTGCATCAAGAATAAACACAAGACCACCAACATTTTCACTTAACCAGGTCACCACTGGCTGACCTCCTCCTCCACGTACCGAGAGGCAGAGGGTCAGCTGAAGTGGCCAAGCCAGCTGGCCATTTTGTTCGCACACAGTCCCGGCCTCCAGGGGCTGGGGCCGGGTCTGCTGTAGTTGGAGCTGTTGTGAAAGCAGAGCCTGAAACACACACTTGGAAGCAGGTGGT
>NW_007728188.1:293279-293524 GCF_000696425.1 Galeopterus variegatus | reverse complement strand
CAGCCTATCCCCAGAGTCTATTTGACACTCAATAAAAAATCTGCACCAATTTAAACAATTCCAGAAAGGCCAACAAATATGAACAACACTTTAGACTAGAAGTAGAAGCAAAGAAGGAATGAAATACTTTCATCTTGAATGAACAGATTGATTGTAAAATATAGATGGTAGATAAAGGCATCTGATAAGTCAAGCTCACAGACATGTTCACAAAGAATAATTGTCTGGTAAACATTGGCCTAGCC
>NW_007728188.1:285835-291053 GCF_000696425.1 Galeopterus variegatus | reverse complement strand
ATTTTATGAGGCTGGCAACATCCTGAAGCCAAAAGACATTAAACAAAATCACTGAATAAATATCTCTCACAAGCATAGATACAAAAATTCTAAGTAAGATTTTACCAGTTGGTACCAAGAATAAAAGATAAAATGATAATAAACCATGACCAACTTAGGGTTTATACCAGGTATGAAAGATTGGTTTAATATTTGAACATCAATAGGTGTAATTCACCATAATAATAACCTTAAAAAAGAAAAGCCATATGATCATCTGTAATAGNCGCCCGCTCCGCAGCCGGCAGCGCGGGTTCCTGCACTGTGCAGTTTTCCCACTAATCCCATGGAAACCTTAATTGAGCAATGAAAAGAATTCCCCGGAATCAGTGAGGCCAGGAAGGAACATACTAGAAAAATCCAAATAAAAATCTCATTTATTTAGAGTATGAATTTTTGGGGGTCCCCAGATAACAAGCCGAATTTCCGAATAATTCAGAGCTCACAAAAGCAGCTCAGACCTTTTAGGGCATTTTATAACGTTGCTTTTCGTAAACAAAACGTTTAAGCCATTGCCGTCTCTGTTAGTGGGGGTTACTGTTGATCAAAAATGCTTGTGAAACTTCCCCAAAGGAAGAGGAGTTTGTGTTTCTTTTGCATTAAGTAAAAAATGCCATTGTTTTATATTTAATTATTCAGAACGTGTACTTTACATTTAAGCCCAGAACTTAGGTTCTCTGTGAGACAGAAGCCTGGCTTGTGTTCATCCACGAACCCAGTGAGAACCCCACGAGGTGGGTGGAACATGTAATGAACACTTGATGAGGTCTGTCTTTCCCAGGGCGTTCATGACAGTTTCAACCACTCACTGTAAATATCTCCAGTGTAGGCTGAGGAAAGAGTTGTAGCAGCTTGGAAATTGGGGCGGAGTAGTGTGGTCCAAGAAAGCATTTTCCACCCCCAGCTGTGTAATCTTGAATCCTCAACTCTCCCAG
This sequence comes from Galeopterus variegatus, assembly GCF_000696425.1. Lineage (NCBI taxonomy): Eukaryota > Metazoa > Chordata > Mammalia > Dermoptera > Cynocephalidae > Galeopterus > Galeopterus variegatus. The sequence goes on along the minus strand of NW_007728188.1, from coordinate 290,079 downwards.
TTTCTGCATAAACTAGAGGAATCCTTTCCACCGCATTATTGTGTGGGAAAGATTAATAAGACAGATGTTTGTAAAGGACTTTTAGCTTCTTTCAAGGTAACAGCTTTATGAAAGTTACTTTCTGTAAAGTAGGAAAAAAAATGTGTAGCTATGATGCTCCAGAGTAGGAAGTGCTCTGAACACTATAGCTCAAATCTACCCCTACATAAATTAATAGAAACTCAAGGAAACATGAAAGCGAATGTGTACCTTTTATTTTTTGAAGCATAAGTGCCTGATATCAGTCTGAAACAAGTGATGTTTTCCAATGAAGTTCCAAGTATCAGATTTCAGAAAAGTAAAACCCAAACAAACACAAAAAGATCGTGCAGAGGGCCCACGCTGTGGTACAGACTGGGTACTCTCCCCACCGTAGATCTTGGGGAACACTGGACACCCCGGGGATGCCATGATGTGTGTGCTCGGGAGAGCAGACGTCCCCCGAGTGACGTGTGAGATGGTCTCCTCCAGGTTGAGAGCTCATCTTTCACTGGTTTTAAAGCTGCCTTCTTTTTTAAAATTGTGGTAAAATACACCTAACATAAAACTGACCATCTTAAGCATTTTTAAACGCACAGTTCAGTGGCATTAAGTACATTCACAGTGTTGTACAACCGTCACCACCGTCCATCTCCAGGACTTTTCCATCTTCCCAAACTGAAGCTCTGTATCCATTAAACACCAACGCCCCGTTCCCCCGGCCCCTGGCAACCACCATTCTACTTTCTGTCTCTGTGAATACGACAAGTCTAGGAACCTCACATAAGAGGAATCATACAGTATTTGTCCTTCAGTGACTGGCTTATGTCCCTTAGCATGATGTCTTCAAGGTTCATCTATGTTGTAGCACATGTCGGAATTTCCTTCCTGTTTAAGGCTGAATAATATTCCACTGTACGGATGCACATTTTGTTCATCCATCCATCTGAAACTCAGGTTGTTTCCACCTTCTGGCTGCTGTGAATAACGCTGCTGTGAACATGGGTGTGCACACATCTCTTCAAGACCCTGCTTTCAATTCTTTGGGGTCCATGCCCAGAAGAGGAATTGCTGGACCTTATGGTAACTCCATGTTTCGTTTTTTTGCAGAGCCTCCGTCCTGTGTCCACGAAGGCTGCATCACTTTATAGTCCCCCTGGCAGGGCCCAAGTATTCCAGTTTCTCCACATCCTTGTCTGCACTTGTTGTTTTCTGGTTTTTGATAGAACCGTCCTGACAGGCGTGAGGCGGTTCGGTTCTACCACCTTCTTTTGATTAACGTGACCATCACGCCTTCAGCTGGCAGTTTTACAGAAAGGTGGTTTCTTCCTCTGGTCTCTCAGAAAAGAAAGCAGCTTGGTGGGGCCGGCCCGGTGGCGCACTGCTACAGTGCGCCGCTTGGGAGTGCGGTGGCGCTCCCGCTGAGGGTTCGGATCCCACATACTGACCGGTTCCTGCTCACTGGCTGAGTGAGGTGTGGGAGCAACACCGAGGGTTGCGATCCTGTTGCCAGTCCCGGTCTGGTATGGGCACGACACTGAGGGTTGCAATCCGTTGCCGGACACGAAAAAAAAGAAAAAAAAAAAAAAAGAAAGCAGCTTGGTGGACGTGGCAGGTCAGGATCTACTCAGCGCAGGCCTGAGACGCAACCCAGCCTCCCCAGGGACGCTCCCTTTCTCCTGCACGTCTCTCTCCTCCTCTGCCCCCACCAGCCCACCTCCCCAGTCCTCACCACCTGAACAGAGTGGGAGTTAGCAGAGGGAGGATGCCAAGACTCTGGGGAGCCTCGGAGACCATGCGGCCCGCAGCCTGGGTGGCTTCCTGGGTGGCAGCAGCCAGGCTGGACTGCAAGGCTCCAACACCCTAGACTCATCAGCCTCGTGGTCCAGCGCGCCCACGGCTGGTGGCCGTCCCGATCAGGTGGGGTTCTCTGTGATGTGCAACCACACAGTGGCTTCCACGAGAGCCTGGGAAAAGGGAGGGACCCGAGAGCTTTTGGAACAAAACCCTGATAGACAGAAATGACCAAGTGGGAAGCCACATAGCCCTGCCCAGGTCTGGGAGTGAGCTGAGATGGGAAATCATCTAAATATCGCCTGTTTATAGCCAATGATCTGACTTTCTCAGGCACTTTGCATGAGAGTTGGTGCCTCTAGCATGATTGTTCTGAACATCTTCATCACTGGCTTTTTATTTGCATTTGAAATGACTTTATTGTAAGTACCAGAGACTTAAAACCCTAGACTATTGCTGTGGCTGGAAGATGTGCACAGCTTCCCACAATTTATCCGCCTGCTTTGGTGTTTGAATGTTTAAAACAAAATAAAAAGAAGGGATCGCTTCTTTTCTGCATCCCAACATTCATCTCGTTTTGTTTCCTACTGAAAAGCCTGCATTAACTCTTCACCATCCAGAGCTTCAGTGCTGTGTTGCCCTTTTCAGGGGGCTGTAAACGGGATGCTGGGAAGCGGAGGATCCCACAGTCACGGGAACTGCCTTAGGGACAGTGTGGCATTCCCGACTCCTGAGTGACAAACGGAGCAAGGGGACTCTGTGGAAGTTATCGTCCTTCCTCTTTGCTGCAGGCGCCCCCCAGGCTCTAGGATGCCATGACCTCTGCTGTCTCCTCTGTTCCTTTTCCTGCCAGTGTTCCTCAACCTTGGCCGCACTGAGACTCACCTGCGCAGGTCTTCAAAGCCCCAGGCCCAGGCTGCCCCAGCCCCGTGCGCTGGATTCGCAAACGCTGCCTGGCAGATTCCCATGTGGTGCTCGGGCTGGAGGCCGCCGCCTCCCAGCGACAGACACAGATTTCCAGGGCTAATCTGGTCGTGCAGGCAGGTAATGAAAAGGAGATAGCGGAGCAAAGATTCTTTGACTCGGGCAGAGTGAAGTTGATCTCTGAGAGAGGCATGACTTTTTAGGCAGTTCCAAAATAAAGCAAAGCACAAAATACATCAGCAACGATGCAAAAACCAAAACCGAGGGTGCGGTCTTGTGAATTCCATTTTCACCCAATTGCCTCCTCCCAAGGACTCGGTACCTTATACTCTGGTTTCTCTTCAGATCGTATAAATCTTTCACCTTTTACCAAGGACTCGGTACTTTAGAACTTTCCTCCTCTCTCCTCATTAAAGATCGCTCTCAACATGTGGGCTGAATTAATTTGCTCTGACTACTAAATGACCAATGCAAAGCACAGTGATGCCTTTTCTGGAGTGTTCACACTGGACCCCTCCTCCCCACACTCCTCCACATGCACACACTCCACACGCACGTGCATGTGCTCACACACGGGGCACACACCCCACAGGCCTGCATGCACACATTGTGCACACACGCACGCCCAGAGCAGCAGGCCACTCTCCTGTGCTAATCACACTGTATGAATCTCCATCTTCCTTCAGGTCCTAGAAAGTTAATTTTCTTTTTGCCTTTTAAAATCCCGCTCCTCTTTTTCTAAGATTAGCTATTTCCCAGGACCTCTCTCCTACACTTCTCCTAAAAATAAGTCTACAAGTCTTTTTCTATTTTGGAGAATTTCTCTTAACAAAAAAGAAAAGAAAATACAGGGAAATAGACAAGGTTGGAGAAATGACAGACACAGGAGATAACAGAGAATCAAGAAAGATGGAGGGTTCTTTTCACCATGGTTCCAACGCTCCAAACTGCCCCCCTAGGCACTCAGCACCGTCCCCTGCCGCTGGCTCCTGTCCGTGTTTCCCAGTGGCTGGCCCGGGAGCCCGATGGCTTCGGGTCTTTCATTTTATCCCTGCAGGTAGCACTGGCACTTCACCCCACCCTGTCCTTCTCCCTGTGCCCTGCAGGATTCCCGTGTCATGGAGGTCCTGTTTTTAGCCTCTCTGCTTACAGGTATACATTAGGCCCTTATTTCCACAGGGCTTTAAGCCTTTAGTTAACAGATCAGCCCCGCCAGGGCAGAAAGCATTTGGGACAAAATGAATGGGGAGGGGGAACTGAGTGACATGGGGTCTTTTCCACCTGCTCCAGGACAAGGGGGGATAAATGGGAGGCTTCCATCCTACTAACCCCGAATGGGCTACGTAGGTGGAGGGGAACACTTCACAGCACGAAAGCCATCAGCACTGACTAATTAAGCATGTGACAGTGCCATTTATTAAACCTGGTAGAGATGCTTAGAGGCTCAACAGCTTAAAAGAACAAAATACTTGGCAATGTTGAATAGTTGACTATTAATGTCAAAGTAT
>NW_007728188.1:283337-285078 GCF_000696425.1 Galeopterus variegatus | reverse complement strand
ATACTCGTGGGGAAGGTTTAACTTTCATGGTTTCCAATTCCTCCAAGGCAAGACGGGGCCACTTCCGGTGCCTCGCACCTGCAATGAAGGCCCCAGATCTAAATGGGAGACCAGGTGCATTGGGGACAATCTGATACCCCAGCCTTATTCCTGGGATAGGTGTGCATAATGCGCACGTGTGTATTAAGAGCTCCAGGGGTGACCAGTCATTTGCCAAGCACCCTGAGAGATAATCTGTGCTTTTACAATTTTTCTTTGGAGACAGGGAAGGATCGACAGGTTTCCCCCATTTGTGAAATATCAGCCCCGCCTGCTCTATGAAGGTCATTCCACCTGGAGCTTTGAGTAAACGTCTCTAATTCTCTGAGAGGCTCACATCCTGGAACAAAACTCTTGTCCTCCCAAAGGAGGAGAACCAAACCCCAAGCAGCTCATGGAGGGGAAATCAGAGGGCACGGGGAGGGATCTCAGATAAGCACTTAATAACGCAAATCTTTTACTAACAATGGTATTCCCCTGCCTCACAAGTTCCCAGGACCTGGCTGAATGCTTTGGGTAACTGCAAGGCCAGCCTATCCCCAGAGTCTATTTGACACTCAATAAAAAATCTGCACCAATTTAAACAATTCCAGAAAGGCCAACAAATATGAACAACACTTTAGACTAGAAGTAGAAGCAAAGAAGGAATGAAATACTTTCATCTTGAATGAACAGATTGATTGTAAAATATAGATGGTAGATAAAGGTATCTGAGAAGTCAAGCTCACAGACATGTTCACAAAGAATAATTGTCTGGTAAACATTGGCCTAGCCTAGGAAAGAGGCTGGGATACTATGTTATCCCAAATGTGCGTCCCTGTCTTCCACTTAGAATTGGGCCTTTAACAGCAGGTATAAGGCAATGTACAGGAAACCCCAGTTGTGTGTGTCTGTTTAAACAATTTTTCATCCCTAAGTCAACTTTGCTGTACTCTGATGTTTTACCTATGAACCCGTGATCATTTATCTCAACCTTTGCTTACAGTTTCCCTGAGGGTGAAACACCATGTGGTTGGGTGGGGGTGGTAGGGGTTGGGTGCAGGTGTGTTGAGTTGGTAGAGAACAGAAAATAATACCAATGAAAACAGGCATAAAGAGTTTCTGTATGAAGCTGTAAGTGACACGTAGGTGCTGGCTGCCTTTATGACCACAGCTACTATTGTGCAATAATTTATGTCAGAGGAACATCTCAGGGAAAGATGCATTTCTCATAATGGAGAGATTTTCATACTTTCTCAAATGCGTTCTTTTCACATCGCCTCTCCTGTACCCCAATGTTTTGAAGCCATCTGCACCAGATCAGCCCTCACGTGCTCAAGGGGGGCTGTGAACAGACATTGGAGGCAGTGTGAGGGAGTGGTCCATTGTGGTGTTTGGGTTAGAAAGTCTTTAAGTGTTTGGCCACTTCTTAACTGAATGACCTTCAACACATTATGTAGCTGTAGAAGACTCAGTTTCCTGACCTGAAAAATTGGCATTATAGCAGGACATATCACTTTGCAAGGATTGTGGTGAAGACTAAATTACATAATGAAGGTAAACCTCTTAGCAAATGCTAGGCACAAAGTATATGCTCAGTTGATAATGATACTTATGAACATGGTATACCAGATGCACCTTTCATGCACATAAGAACTGGTACTTGAATATCTCCTTGAGTTGCTTGTCTTGGGCCAGCCTGCCTCTCTAGGCACCACATTAG
>NW_007728188.1:280243-283327 GCF_000696425.1 Galeopterus variegatus | reverse complement strand
GATGCATTTCTCAAAATGGAGAGATCTTCATACTTTCTCAAATGGGTTCTTTTCACATCGCCTCTCCTGTACCCCAATGTTTTGATGCCATCCACACCAGATCAGCCCCCCCCATGCTCAAGGGGGGCTGTGAACAGGCATTGGAGGCAGTGTGAGGGAGTGGTCCATTGTGGTGTTTGGGTTAGAAAGTCTTTAAGTGTTTGGCCACTTCTTAACTGAATGACCTTCAACACATTATGTAGCTGTAGAAGACTCAGTTTCCTGACCTGAAAAATTGGCATTATAGCAGGACATATCACTTTGCAAGGATTGTGGTGAAGACTAAATTACATAATGAAGGTAAACCTCTTAGCAAATGCTAGGCACAAAGTATATGCTCAGTTGATAATGATACTTATGAACATGGTATACCAGATGCACCTTTCATGCACATAAGCCCTGATGCTTGAATATCTCCTGAGTTGCTTGTCTTGGGCCAGCCTACCTCTCTGGGTACCACATTAGATTCTCACTTTAATATGGTACATGACAGCATAAAACTCAGCAACACTAACCTATCATGGATTGTATCCAAAGGAGAATAGCCATGAAAGAGTCAATGCAGTTTGCCTGCAAGGATATCTCATGGAGTGGATCCCATATGCCATGCTATTGCGAGACTGCTGGGTATTTTATTTTATGATGCATGCTGGGTTGCTTCCCTTCTGTGCCACAGCCTACCTGCTAAAGCAGTACTTAGGAAAATCATTAGCACTAAATGCTTCCATGAGAAAAGAAAAAAATATTTCAAATCAGTGGCCTAAGTTTCCTCCTTATCAAATTAGGGGGGGGAAGGAGCAAACAGAACCTAAAGTAAAGATAAGGACAGAAATCAGTGAAATAGAAAACAGAAAATTAATAGAGAAAACAATAAAACAAAAGCTAGTTCTTTGAGAAGATCAACAAAATCGATAAACTTCAAGTCAGATTGATCAGGGAAAAAGAGACAAGAGATAAATCAGGAATGAGAGAGGTGGCATCATCACAGATTCTACAGATATTAAAGGGTCACAGGGAATGTTAGGAGCAACTTTATGTCAAAAACCTAAATGAAATAGCTAAATTCCTTGAAAGACTCTAACTACCAAGATTCACTCAAAAAGAAATGAATACCCCAAATAGTTCTACATCTATTAAAGAAATTGTATTGAACTCGTAGTTTAAAATCTTCCCACGAAGAAAAGTCTGGCAAAATGGCTTCACTGGTGAATTCTACCAAACCTTTAAGGAAGAAATTATATCAACACTCAACACCACACAAACTCTTCCAGAAAACTGAAGAGGAAATAGTAACCCATTTATTTTATGAGGCCGCAAACATCCTGAAGCCAAAAGACATTAAACAAAACAACAGAATAAATATCTCTCACAAGCATAGATACAAAAATTCTAAGTAAGATTTTACCAATTGGTTCCAAGAATAAAAGATAAAATGATAATAAACCATGACCAACTTAGGGTTTATACCAGGTATGAAAGATTGGTTTAATATTTGAATGTCAATAGGTGTAATTCACCATAATAATAACCTAAAAAAGAAAAGCCATATGATCATCTGTAATAGATGAAAAAAGTATTTGACAAAATCTATTGCACGTTACTGGTGAAAACTCTCATAAAACTAGGAATAGAAGGAAAATTTCTCAACCTCATAAAGGGCATCTATGAAGAAACAGATAATATGATATGTTAAAATGTTGAAAGAGTGAATGCTTTGCTGTAAGATCAGGAACAAGACAAGGCTGCCTGCTTCAGCCCTTCTATTCATCATTGTACTAGAGGTTCTGGCCAGTGTGATAAGAGCAGAAAAGAAATAAAAGGCATTCAGTTTGGAAATAAGTAAAATTGTCTTTATTCACAGATGACATGATCATCTATGTAGAAGATACAGGAGAATATACACAAATCTATGAGAATTATTGAGTTCGGCAAGGTTGCAGGATAGACGATCAACATACAAAATCAATTTTATTTCTATAGCAGCAATAAACAATCAGAAACTAAAATTTGAAAAATATATTTACAATACCATTAACAAAATGCTCAGTGATAAAAACCTGACAGAAGAGTGAAAGACCTGAATACTGAAAACCACAAAACACTGATGAGAGAAATTAGAGAAAATCTGATTAAATGGATAAATACACTGTGTTTATGTGTCAAAAGACTTAATATTTTCAAGATGTCAATTCTCCCCAAATTAGCTTATAGATTAAATGCAATCCCAATTAAACTCCTGCAGATGTTCTTTGTAGAAATTAACAAACTCACTCAAAAATTCATATGGAAGTGTAAAGAACCTAGGACAGCCAAAACAATTTGAAAAAGAACAAAGTTAGGGGAGACAGATAATAAGTGATTTCAAGACATTGTAAAATTCCAACAATCAAGACTGTGAGTCTTATCATCAAAATAGATATAGATTGATTGAACAGAATAGAGAGTCCAGATCACACATATATGTTCAACTGATTTTAGACAAAAGGGTAAAATCAGTGCAATGCAGAGAGGATATTTTTTTCCTGCGATAGTACTAGAACAACCAGACATCTTTAGGTAAATAAATAAATAAGTTTTATACACACCTTGCACCACATGCAAAAATTAACTCAAAGTGCATTATAAACCTAAATTTAGAGTTTAAAATAACACGGGAGAAAATCTTTCTGACTTTGGGTTAGGCAAAGACTTCTTAGATATGACACTAAAAGTATAATTCATAAAAGAACAAGTTGATAAATTTGTCTTTGAAATTAAAAAGTTCTGACATTTGAAAGATACCATTAAGAGAATTAAAAGAAAACCAAAAATTGGTACAAAATATTCGCATATTGTATACCTTACAAAGAACCTATATCCAAAATATATCAAGTTCTCTCAAAACTCAATAATATGAAAATAAACAACCCAGTAAAAAGGGGCAAAAATGTACCAGACACTTCGCCGAAGAAGATAAATGGATGTGACTTAAGCACACTAAAAGGTACTCAAGGGCCGGCCCGGTGGCGCACTGCTACAGTGCGCCGCTTGGGAGCGCGGCGGCGC
>NW_007728188.1:241717-280233 GCF_000696425.1 Galeopterus variegatus | reverse complement strand
ATTGTGAAATTCCAACAATCAAGACTGTGAGTCCTATCATCAAAATAGATATAGATTGATAGAACAGAATAGAGAGTCCAGATCACACATATATGTTCAACTGATTTTAGACAAAAGGGTAAAATCGGTGCAATGCAGAGAGGATATTTTTTTCCTGTGATAGTACTAGAACAATCAGACATCTTTAGGTAAATAAATAGATAAGTTTTATACACACCTTGCACCACATGCAAAAATTAACTCAAAGTGCATTATAAACCTAAATTTAGAGTTTAAAATAATAAAATATACAGAATGAAACATGGGAGAAAATCTTTCTGACTTTGGGTTAGGCAAAGACTTCTTAGATATGACACTTAAAAGTATAATTCATAAAAGAACAAGTTGATAAATTTGTCTTTGAAATTAAAAAGTTCTGACATTTGAAAGATACCATTAAGAGAATTAAAAGAAAACCAAAAATTGGTACAAAATATTCGCATATTGTATACCTTACAAAGAACCTATATCCAAAATATATCAAGTTCTCTCAAAACTCAATAATACAAAAATAAACAACCCAGTAAAAAGGGGCAAAAATGTACCAGACACTTCACCAAAGAAGATATACGGATGTGACTTAAGCACATAAAAAGGTACTCAAATAATCATTAGGAAATGGAAATTAAAATCACAGAGAGATACCTCTACACCTCTGTCAGAATGGCTAGAATTAAAAGGCTCATTATACCAAGTGTTGGCAAAGATGTGGAGAAACTGGTGGGAATGTCAAATGTCACAGCTAATGTGGAAAACAGTTTGTCAGTTTCTGAAGAGGTTGAATATTCATCTACCATAAGATTCAGCCATTCCACTCCTGAGTATTTACCCAAGAAAAATGAAAGCTTACGTCTGTACGAAGACTTGTCCACGAATGTTCATAGCAGCTTTGTGTAAAAACAACCCAAATGTCCATCAACAGGTGAATGAATGCATTCAAAAGGTGGTATCTCCATCAGCGGTCGGTGCTCAGCAATACAAGTAATATGAACCGCTGTCATAATACAGATGAATTTCAAAATAGTTGTCGTGAGTGAAAAGAGCCAGACAGAAAACGAGTACATACTATATGATTCATTTACATGAAATTCTAGAAAATGAAAACTAATTCATAGTGACAGAAAACATCAGTGTTTGTATTGTATTGAAATATGGGAGTGAGCTAAAGGGGCAGAAGACAAGGCTTCCATAGAAGCTTGAGGAAATTTGTGGGGGGGGTGATGAGTATGTTTATTATTGTTTTGATTGTGGTGATAGTTTCACAGGTATATAAATGTGTCAAAATTTATCAAAGTGTACTCTTTAAGTATGCAAAGTTTGTTGTATATTAATTATATCTCAAGAAAACTTAAAATTATGAGTATATGAAGTATTTTCTATGAGTTGCCTATATGTACATATTCAATGAACATTGTATATAGATTTTTGTAACTCTTTTCTTTTTTCCTATTTTGTGTTTATTCTGTATATTAAAATGTTATTTTCTGTCTGTTGATTCTAATAATGACAAATTAGGACTTTTATTTCATTTTGTTAGTAATTAATTTTTCATTATAATTCACAAAAGTATCAGTTTGAGATGGATTGAAAATGAAAACAAACAATCCCGACTGTCTATTGAAAACCACTACTCTAGCATACATGCTCCCTATTCATCAGGACTGAGTCTGCAAGAAAGTCTGGGAAAGGAGGAGGAGCAACCAGCTCCTCTCACAACATCAAAATAGGCATGGCCCAGGATAATGGAAAAAGGACTTCTCAATACCACTGCTCCATTAGTAAAAAAAACAATAACATTGGAAAAAGTCAAAATCAGCTTTTTCAGAACTCTGGAAATTAACTAAAGGCTTACAACAATCCGAGGAATGTTTATTCAAGAACAGCAAAATATCATAAGAACAGTCAGCTTTGTGGCATTTAACTTGACCTGCTCCCATTCTCTTCTCTCCAACTCCTTGGTAGTCTTGCAAACCAGCAGCCTAGCAGCCACTAGTGGGGGCATGATGGATCTGAAACTCCTCAGAAATTTCCACCCTGAGAGCATCACCACTAGGAGACCTGTCTGGCAGCTTCCTGGGAAATCCCCATTTGCATGGCTTGTTGTGTGATCTGACTCAGAGCTTGCTCTGTGAGAAAAGTCCTATCCCCGAGGCATTTATCAAAACAGCCAGTGGTGATTGTTTAACATCTCAACTGCCTGAGGTTGAGCAAACAAGAAGATGGCAATATAAAACCTTAAAAGAATGATCTGGAAAATGAGATGCTCATAGGAGGCTTTGAAAAGCTCTGACACATTTCACGGGACCTAGAAAGTCATGCACATGTGCAGTGCTGTGCACATGCATAGCAGATACCTGAGAAGGCCCTCACCTCTCACCTCTGGCTGACCATGAGGCCCTATGAAAGCAGGAAGCGAAGGCTAGGGCAGAGTTCTCAATGTGCACTGAAGTGCTGTTGCACTGAAGTGTGCCCCAAAACACAGAAAAAGCCCCTTAGCAAAGGGTGGAAGACTTACTGTTTAAGACATTTATGAAAAATATCTGTCCAATTATTACTTAAGTGGCCACATATGACAGAGAAAATAGACTTTACAGAATTAGTCCAAGAAGGTCACTAAACTGACTTTATCATCAACAGCAACAGCAACAAACCCTGGGGAGGGAGGAATCTGATTTCTAGATTAACCACATTATATTATTTAAGATGTCTAGTTTTCAACAAAAAATCGGGACAATGAGAGAAAAAGGGAAGTATGGCTTATAAAAGGGACAAAAGCATTCAATAGAAATTGTCCACAAGCAAGTCAGATTTGGGGACTTACTAGGAAGACTCTTGAATAGCTGTTACAAATTTATTTAAAGAACTGAAGGAAGCCATGTGTAAAAAATAAAGTATGAGAATTATATCTCACCAAATAGGGGATATTCATGTGTAAAAAATAAAGTATAAGAATTATATCTCACCAAATAGGGAATATTAATACAGAGACAGAAATTATTTTTAAAAATTCGTGATTCTGGAGTTGAAAAGTTACAACAACTGAAGGGAAAATTTCACTAGAGGGGCTCAACAGTAGATTTGATTGGTGGAAGTAAGTACCAGAGAACTCGAAAATAGGTCAGCTGAGATTACCCAATCAGAGAAACAGAAAGAAAAAAGAATGAAGAATGAACAGGGCTGCAGATGTCTGTGAAACTCCATCGAGCACACCAGTGTGTGCTTAAAGGGAGTCCCAGAGGGAGGAGGGAGGGAGGGAGCAGAAATCATAATTTAAAAAATAATGGCCCAAAACTTCCCAAATGTGATGGCAAACATAAGAACAACAGAACACACATTCTTCTCCAGCACACACGGACCGTTCTCCAGGACAGATCATATGTGGGCTACAAAACAAGCCTCAATAAATTTTAAAAGATTGAAATCATACAAAGAGTGTTCTCTGATCACCAAGGGATTAAATTAGGAATCAATAACAAGAGTAAATTTGGAAAACTCACCCATATGTGTAAATTAAGCAACGCACTCCTAAATAACCAGAGTCAAAAAAAAAAAAAAAACAGAGAAATCAGAAAACACTTTGAGATGAATGAGAACGACAATGAAACCAGAGCGAGTGGAAACACAGGTGCAGCTAAGGCTGTGCTGTGGGAAACAGGTGCCTGCAAACACCTGCATTCAAAATGGGAGTGTCTTGGAGTTACACCTGTTCACTTACACTACCATATCTCCAAACGCTTTCAGGACTTTCCTGGAATAATTTTTAGGGTATCCATTATAGGTTTCAAAAAAAAAAAAAGTCTTGAATAATGGCAGTTCTTTAAGTTTGAAGGTTGCATGTAATTTTTGAAAGCAGAAGTCATTTGGAGTTGCATTAGTGAATACGGTGAGTGGCGAAGCTAAACGGTCCCAGTGTTGGCCTAAGCACTAGGGGATGGTTAAAGAAATCATATTGATCTCCATGGAGGCATTTGTAAAAGGGGACAGAGGGCAGCTCCTGAAGAGGAATGTCAAACGTTCATGAAGGAAAAAACCACGTGATTGGGATAATTGCCTAGCTCTAGAGGATGACTATTTTGAGTACAACCGTGATTCAAATGTATAAGATTTTGGCATACTTCAAAGTAAGTATCCTCAATACCTCATTAATTATTTTATGTATCCCATTAATTCCAGGTGGTTATCATTACGTCTGCCTCTATTGCAGTAGAGATTGGACACAGCAAGTAGGCAAAAATGGGTCTAGGAGTTTGGTCCTTTCGGTCAAGTTCATATTGATTAAGTGAGTTACTATTTGATCTTAATTTGATTTTTCTCCATTGCTTCGACAATAAACCACCTGTTTATAAGTCTAGGATGTGTGTGTGGTATATGTGCATGGATGAATCACGACTGATTGTTTTTAAAGTCAGAAAGTCTGCGTGCCATGTATACCCATCTAAACCGAATTTTTTTGTTCCCTGGCCACCTCTGTACTGTTATGACACAATAATTACCAATAACTAGTAAAACTGGCTATTAAGTTACTATGCAATATAAGCTACTATATAAAGGCTAAACAGGAAACACTGTTTACTGCTTGTTGTGAGCCAATGAAAACCTCATTTGCCAGTATAAACAAGACCTCCTCTTATCCTATACATTACAGTATTATTTTGAGGATCCTCTTATCCTATACATTAAAGTATTATTTTGAGGATAAGTGCCAATAGATCGTCACATTAGCAACAATCATTATCTGATTTGTTCCTCTTTATGGTATTAGTGAAGTCCTGATGTTGTGAAGTATCTTAACCAAACAACATTTGATGTTTTAAAAAACATTTGGATGCTAGCCCAGTGTGCAAGGAAGCACAACCTAGAGCAAAAGGACTGTTGAGTGAGGCAGAAGGAACGCGAAAGTCGTTGCTGGGAAACAGTGACCAACGCTGTGTGGTCTGACTGGAGGGAAGTTGGCAGAAGCTGAGCTCGGCAGAGTAGCACAAGCCACGTCTCATCCTGGAAGTCTGTGAGCTGCTGCACACAAGAGAAGCTACTAAGTAATCACGGAACGATTAGACTGGAGGCAAGTAGGAATGTTTCCAGTGAGAGAATATCTAAACACTGTTTCAAAAGCATTTATAAAAACAGACCATACGTTATCTTTTGAAACCTTAAGAAAACTTCATCATTTTTTGAAATATACAGTTCAATTTTATTAAACATATGGGTAAGTTTAAAATTATCCACAATATTAAAATTAATTTGAAAATAATTAAAATTCAGAAAAACTTCAGGTGCGTGTCCAAGTTCTGGGCAGCATTAATATGGTATAAAAATTGCCAAGGAAATTTACAGTGAACAGGTGTGTGAAATAATTGAGGGGGGAAAAGTTCAGTCATTAATTAGCAAGAATTATGAACATCCTTGTTGGATTGTTTTCTCTCAACTTGACATATTTTTCAGGATATATATAAAGAAAATATTTTTAAATTATAAATATGCATGGAAAGTAAAATTTACTTATTCACCATATTGTGTCCTTTCGCCATCAATCTCTTGAGACATGGAAGGAAAACAAAAAACAATCTAAATCAAAAGAAAAAAATGATTATAAATATTTTTGGAAGTTTATTCAGTAAGTTTTGCTATTAGTGTTAAAATGCTTTCATTCCAAATGTAGCAAAATAAGGATATTTGCTATTAGTGTTAAAATGCTTTCATTCCAAATGTAGCAAAATAAGGATACATGCATTCACGAAATGTCTCTGTTGAGACTCAGGAGGGAAAGGATAATTATGCCAAAAATAAAATCCTAACTCAAGGAATTTACAGTATTTGGGGAAGCCAGACCCAAAACAAAGAGCAAAAGGTTAGAAAATAATGTGGCAATTGCTATAAAAGAAATCTCTAGAGGATGTGTCAAGGACAGCAGGACTTTGCCCTGGGCTGGGGAGGATGGTGGGATGTGGGTGTTTGTCAGGTAGACAAGATTAGTGGAAAACATTTCAGACAGAGGGAAGAAAATGCACGATGCTTCAGGATTATAAACAGACCTCCGTACTGGGTTGTCAGAAGGTGACAGTCCTCTGTCGAGTACTGCCATAACAGAAGCCTGACAGGTGCACAAGGCTGTGGAGCCAGGCTGTGAGAAGAAGCCAGAGAGATGCTGAGCAGAGCATCAGTGAAAGCTTGGAGATCCTTGAAGAGTGTTTTATGAAATCCTGATGACCTTAAGAAGGAGGCTGTGAGTGAGAGCTTGAAGGAAAGTGAAGAAAATTTTATTTGAAACTAGCGAAAAAAGATCTTTGTTATACTGTATAGTGGTAGATAGTTTAGCCACAACGTCACCTGCAATAATGAGAAAAGTAGGAACGTTACCTAATAAACTGCATGATCTAGCTAAGGAGATTTCCAGAGAGTGCTGAAAGAGTTTCCCGGTTTCTTCTTGCTCCTAATAATATAATGTAAGAAGAAAGAGATAAACTGAAGGATGAACTTTTTTTTTTTTTTTTTTTTTGTAAATTCCAGACTCTCCGGACAACAAACGATGCTACAATCAAGAAATGGCTTCCAGATAAAGATCAAATCCAGAGCACTCTGAAGAAAACATGGTTTAATCATGAGCCAAGAGTTTAAAATTCTTTGTTCAGACCTCAGAAATACTTGTTCCCAAGATGAGAAACATTCAAACAATAGGGCTTCTAAGATATTTAAGGGTGTCGGCTCTCAATAGGCCCAGCAGAAGTCCAAGGTAGAGAAAAGCTTATCTTGAAGAGATGTGTGGGTGTGATCTTTATCTAGGGGGGTGAGCCTCGATAAAATTCACAGGAGACCTATAAACTTTTAAAAAGATGTGTATTGTCTAAATCACCACCGGCTTGCACTGAAACAGGCAGAGAGAGCACAAGAGGAAAGAGGACTTTACACTCTCAAACTTCCACTGGCAGGAAGCAAGCTGAGAAACCTACACTACTGCACACACCAACTAGCTTTCATGGAAGGGAAGAATGTCTCAGAGGGTGGAGCCAAGAGCCATGGTGAATTGTTCCTGGGAAGGAGCAAGACTGAGTCCTGAACAAAGAACTCCCAACATTTGCCCTGCTAAATTTAAGGATGAACTTTTAAACAAAAAAAGAATTTTGAAATTCCAGACTCTCTGGACAACAAATGATGCTACAATCAATGGCTTCCAGGTAAAGATCAAATCCAGAGCACTCTGAAGAAAACATGGTTTAATCATGAGCCAAGAGTTTAAAATTCTTTGTTCAGACCTCAGAAATACTTGTTCCCAAGATGAGAAACATTCAAACGATAGGGCTTCTAAGATATTTAAGGGTGTTGGCTCTCAATAGGCCCAGCAGAAGTCCAAGGTAGAGAAAAGCTTATCTTGAAGAGATGTGTGGGTGTGATCTTTATCTAGGGGGGTGAGCCTCGATAAAATTCACAGGAGACCTATAAACTTTTGAAAAGATGTGTATTGTCTAAATCACTACCAGCTTGCACTGAAACAGGCAGAGAGAACACAAGAGGAAAGAGGACTTTACACTCTCAAACTTCCACTGGCAGGAAGCGAGCTGAGAAACCTACACTACTGCACACACCAACTAGCTTTCATGGAAGGGAAGAATGTCTCAGAGGGTGGAGCCAAGAGCCATGGTGAATTGTTCCTGGGAAGGAGCAAGACTGAGTCCTGAACAAAGAACTCCTAACATTTGCCCTGCTAAATTTCAGAATTGCCAACATTTCCCCTGCTAAATTTCAGAATTGCTATGAGCCAGGGAATCTTGTACATGGCTCCTTTTCCCTCTTTTTGAATAGCAATATTTTTAGTGACTGTCCTCTGCCTTTCCACTATTGTATGTTAGGTGTGTATATAGTGGGGAAGGGATAACTTTCCTCTTTAGTTTACATGTCTTTGGATCAAGAGGAACTATACTCAAGGATCACACTTAAGGAACTTTACTCAAGAAGACTCACCTGCAACCAGGCTTGATTTAGAAGATACTATTCTTGACTTTGAGCAGATGCTGTAATAGAACGGTATGTTGAGGGGTATTTGGAGGTGGTGAATGTGTTTTGCAGGGGGAAGGACATGTATCAGTGGGGAGCCATAGGATGGATGATGGTCATTAGCCCCCAAAATAGTCCCCAATGACTCTCACTTCCTGTTATTTGTGCCTTATATAACCCCCCTCCCCCACATTGAATAGGGCATTGTGGAAATTAGGGAGTGTCGATGCTGCTGAGGGTAGGTCATAAAAGATATTGAGATCTTTATGTAAGTCTTTATTACTCACTCTGAGAAGCCAGTGTCACATGACCAGCCCTATGGGAGGCCCCCTGGCACAGAACTGATGTCTCCTGCCAACGGACAGCACGGACCTGCCAGCTTGTGCAGGTGAGTCATCTGGGGATGGATCCTCCAGCTCCAGGCATGTTCTCTCGTAGCACTGGCTGTGATCAGGAGATGTAACACCACAAGTGGTCTGGACCCTTTATTAGAGCCTGAATGTTCTAAAGGCATTCAAATCCAACTTTTTAGCAATGGTGGTGCCCAAAAAGATAAACATTTGTAGGCCAACTTTGGCCAAAGCTGCCATATTATGACCCTGCTAGAGGCCTAGGGAATAGTTCCTGTGTCTTTAGAGTAGAGAGGGGTGGGGAAAATGTGGCAAATGATGTTGAAAATTAAAGTAAACCACATAAATACATGAGGATCTTAAACATGACACTAAGGAATTAAAAAAAAATTTGAGCCTACATTTCTAATCTTTAAAGTGACCTGATTAAATTTGTGTTTTACAAATGAAATTATTGTTGATGTGCAGGATGGCAGGGGGAGAAAAAGACAGGAGTCCAGGAAGCCAGTGATGGGAGCTGGCGAGATGTATGAAGTAGGAGTGTGTCCCAGGTGTTGCTCCCAGTGACAAAACTGGGGATGAGGGACGGAGAGGAAGGACGCAGACGGCTACGTAAGGTGGGGGGTTGCTTATTAGTGGTTCAACTCTCCACAGAAAGCTACAGGATCTTAATTTCAAGAGGAATACAGACGCAGAAGGGCCGTCCCTCTGCAAGGGAGGAGTGTGGCCCTGAGTCCTCTGGAGCAGCGACACTCTCCTTTGTGGCCCACGTCTGCTCTGGGGCATGCTTCGCTAGACTGTTGAGGGAGACGGAAACACCCACATTGACTAATCCTGGGATGGCCCATTAGCACTGGGGGACTCTGTAAGGCAGAGCTGTCCCGGAGACAGCAGGCAGGAATTCAGGGACTCAGACAGGCCTGGTGGACTTGCCAAGATGCACGTCTTGGAGCAGAGCAAGACTTCGTGGGAGTGAAGTGAGAAGAGGGTCTGGGGCACATTCCCAGGAATGCGTGTTTTCTTCAACTGCTACACGAGGGGCCAAAGGCAGAGCTTACGGGCTCTTTTCAGGAAGGATCGTGTGAGATGCTGCAGGTGAGCAGGAAGATTTTTGTCTGCGATTTACTATAGAACACTCTGGCACAGAAGGTAATTAACGTTTGAGGAATGATGACCTAATCAAGAGTGTACACTTCAGGTTGGTGGGTAGCATTTAAAATTAGCATAAGAAGTCTGGGCTTTACAATCTGTTCTCCTAGGTCTGATCAATACCAGAAGAGTTTTAAATTTGCATAATGGATGCTAAAACTGGTTATTTATAATCGGTGAAAAAAGTAGTGTCTAAAGTGCATGGATTGGCTAGGAATGCTGTACAGATACTTGCACTCTCAAATAAAGAATAAGAATATAACAATTCTTATGTAATAATATAAGAAGCTAGCAAGCTCAGGAGCCTAGAGTCCTGGCAATGGCCCCAGGCCTTAGAATTCCATTGGGTCCTGTGTTCAGCCATTAACAGAGGACTCTGTCATCTGATCCATCCAGAGAGCTGGATCTTGCGGTCAGAATCACAAGGTTCACTCAGGACAGATACTGTCACATCTTTAGGCAAGGCACTGTCAGAAGGCCTAAAAAAGGCCAGAGAGCTGGGACTTCACTGGGTGACGCTACAGTTTGTGTAATGGTGGCTGTACCACTAATCATCATTTGTGCGTTTGGCAGAATTTAACCCAAACCTTGCTCTCATAGTACCAAATACCACCTAGGAGACAGGTTATAAGGGTTGAGGGAAGATCCATCACCGAGTTTCTAATGTTCCCAAGAAGATCCTGATGGTTGTGACGGCCCAGTTCGCTGAGGTCTGTCCAAGAACGAGGCTAAGACTGAGTGGCGAGCTTTCTGGGTGACACTGCACATAGCATTAGTGTGATGGGTGCTCCAGGAAATGCCACGTCCTGCTCCCTAGATGGCTGGCTTCTCGAAGGTGTTAAGAGCCAGCACCCTGCAGGGGCGGCTGTGTCTATCAGGGGGACTGGAGTAGCAGCAGGGAGGTGCCCTTGGTGGTATCCTGCCAGAAGAGGCCACTGTCCCTGGAATGTTGGTTTCTAGACTAGTGCAAGAATATTCCAGAGGTCTCTAGAAACAACTGGGTAAGCTCTGAGGAGCTCAGAGGTCCTGAGCTGTGCAGTTGAGGCCATGAGCCAGCTACATAGAGTCCAGTATCTTTCAGGAGACCTGACTTGTTGTCACAGTGATGTCTGGAGAGTACACATTCTTGGGGAAGCCCTATATCAGGAGTGGTGGAAAGAAGTTACTGAAGCAGGAGCACCAGGGACCCCTCGACTTACTAATGGGTCAGGATCAATGGGGGAGGTGGGTGTCCCCTTTTGAGCAGGAAGTAGGGAAGGGAAGTAGTGAAGGGGTTTTGGCACCCACCCTTTGTGGGCACGGCGAGGGGCACTGGCCCACTCCACTTTCCCCCCAGAGAGGGTGAGGGGAAGGGCTGGGGAGGAAGAAGATGACTGACTCTGATCTCCAAGTTGCAGCCCCTGAAATTGTAGCACTGAAAATCTATTCCTGGGAAAGGGTGAAGTCATCTGCTGGGACCTATTTTGTACAGATATTGAAGGGCCAACGGTTTCCTGTTCAGGGAAGAAGTCAGAATGCCTTGCCTAGAGGTTCAAGTGGGAAGAGACTAGGTTTAAGAGAGAGGGGCAGGATTTCTTTGTGTGAGAACACAGCACCCCCGCCCCTGCTTGCTACAGAGGCCATGCAAAACCCAGCAGGCCCACCTTGAGCCAAGTGGGGGGTTTGTTGCTGCAGGTGCCCCTGTGGGCCTGGGAGCTGAACAGTCACATTTCCAGACAAGACACTGACCCCAGAAAGTGATGCTGCAGCGGGGACGGGGTGGCCGCTTCATACTGAAGTTCTTTAGTGGTAGGTCTTCTGAAACAGACACTTTTCAGTGTCTTAGGACTGAACAGTCACATTTCCAGACAAGACACTGACCCCAGAAAGTGATGCTGCAGCGGGGACGGGGTGGCTGCTTCATACTGAAGTTCTTTAGTGGTAGGTCTTCTGAAACAGACACTTTTCAGTGTCTTAGGAATAGTCACTAAGGCACATTAAAGAGGTTGGACTAATTGCCTTGATAATTTACTAAACTCTGTTCTGACGCCAGACACTTTACATGCATCTCAGTCAATATTTTTGTGTCAATAGGAAGAAAAAACCCTGAACCTTGTGCTGGTACACCATGACCACCATGTTCTCAAATCGGGGAGTTACTTTCCCCCATGAGGCTGGCCGGTGTTCCTGGGCTGGAGCCCCTCTAAGTGTGAGGTTCCTTTAGGGTACCTCGTGCTCCTTCTGTCTCCGGAATTGACATCAGACCCTGTCATAAAAGAGGAAGTTTGTACTACACTTGCCAAGTCCACTTCACTGAATAATGTAGCCCATCAACAAAGGATAAACAAGGTCTGCATATATTCTTCAATATAATACATATACATGACTGTTACACATCTTTATAAGGCAAAGAAGTGCAGGTGAATGACACTATGTTCAGAAATAACAAATATACATAATATACGCAATGACCACATTATGAATCCATTTTTATTTTCTATCCACATCCATAAACCTCATCAGAAGGCCCTGCTGACATCTGTCAGCTGGGATGACAGTGAAAGCCACAGGTCAACACATGCACACTTAGGTGTTGAATGTCTTCTGCTCTTTGGATTGGGTGGTAGCAGTGGTTGAGTTACACGCCTTCACGGAAGGTGAAGCTGCCCACAGAAAGACCACGCACACGAAGCACTCCTCACTAAAGTGGAGGAAGAGAAAAAGGGGCACTTCCAATTTGAGAAACTGTAGACTTCAAGCTGTGCAAGGAAGTCGTCTTAATCCAGGAACCAGACATCTAGTAAGTCCAGCATCGACTTTCCTTTAGGACAGAATGCAATTTGCCTTTTGGAAATAACATTTTCATCTAAAAAAGCTCTAGAAGACCATCGCAATGGATGAGAAGACAGACTTTGATTCTCACTTAAGAAAAAAAAAAAAGTAAAAAAATAAAAAAGAGGGAGCAGAAGTAAGGTAGGAGCGCCACAGCTATGGAGAAGGGGAGCCTGGGTGATGCTGCAGCCCACAGGGATGACAGGACGGCCAGGGACAGAGTGCTGAGCTGGGTCTGATGAACACAGGCTCGAGGGACCCTGCTGCTTCCTCTCGCGTGCGTTTACAAATGGATTTTCCAACAAGGTCCATCAGTCGACCCGCAGCCCACCCTGAAGGAGCCCATGCATGCATACCAGCAGCCCCGGCAGAGTGGCTGGGGAGCGGGGAGGGAGCAGAAGGGGCAAAAAAGGAATGAAATAAACAGCAGCAGTCTCGTTTCCCTAGTTTCAAAACCATACTTTGATTCTAAAATGAGAAAACAATTGCTATTCTAATTTCCGTAAAATGAATGAAAATGTAAGTATTCATACATCTTTCAAAAGTATGCCACAACGATGGCACCATGCCTATTTACATTTTTGAGGAGAGTGAATTAATATCAAGTCAGACAAAAAGCAACTAAAAACAAACCCACGGTACCCCACAGACATGAATGTTACCCAGTTTCAACCTAGAAGTCTTTTCCCCGGGTTAGATCAGGTGAGAATCCCTTCCAAAGTCTTTATGTAACGAGTCAGGGCATGAGCACTTTTCTCCCTGCTTTTCAATAGCGACAGATTCTGGGCCGGAGCTGGTGTCTTCCAAATAACGAGAGCATGGGCGTGTTCTGTCCTTACTGCTCTGCGAGGTGCATTTCTCTCTAGGCAGTGGGAAGAGCCAAATCCAGGCCTCATTTCCTCTGTTTGCTAAAGGAACGGGGAACTGCCTAGCGAGAGTAAGTGAAGCCGTAGCATCCACTAAGAGGGCAGAGGAGAAACAGTCTCTCACGTCTTCATGGCTTCATGGAAAAACTGATCACAATAGCTTCCCTGAGTCCACGCTTGCATCTGGTTTGATTCCTGGGCTTTTCAAAGCCCCCTTTCCCCCTCAGAATGGCAATCTACCCAGTTCCTGTCTCTGCTGCAGCAGCCACACGTGGGTGTGGGGCAAGGGGACGGGACGAGCATGGGCTGAGCATCTCCCGTCCCACCCGTAACTCCAGACTGTGATCATCAACTCGGCAATGCCAGCTTACCCTCCACTCTCACAGGAAAATCACCCTGCTGGTGAGGGACACCTTCCCACCCAAATGTGGAAATTTAACTTATTCAGACAAGATCCATTTTTCAAAGTAGAGTCTCATTTCTAAACCTCAAAAAAAAAAAAAAAACCAAAAAAACCCCACTAACTGCAGGGTCATCAGTGGACTAATTTGGCAAAGAAATCATTCCTGCGTTTGGCCTAAGCTGTCTCTTCCATGGGTGGCAGCGCCTGGAGAAAGTTCATCTGCCAACATGAATCAGAACGGAAGCTGGATGCAAGCTGCACGTCCTGCGAAAGACCTCCTGCCACAGCCGTCAGAGAATGCACGCCACAGGACAGAACATGCCCTTCCATGCACGGTTTCAAGTCAGACCCTTGTGTCCTGCTTAGCATCTGAGTGAGGCCAGCTCTCTGCGGTCTGAGTATTAATGTGCGCACTGGCTTGTATTTTTCCACATTCAATGAAAGGCATCAGCTAAAGAAAGCACAGTAATATAACACTTCAGTCACAGGGTTTTGCATGCGTGCGTGCGTGTGTGTGTGTGTGTGTGTGTGTGTGTGTGTGTGTGTGAGAGAGAGAGAGAGAGAGTGAGTTTAAGGGAACTAAATTAAACATTTTAAGTACAGTCACATAACAGGAACATAAGAAACCAACCTTGGATAAATGCATAGGCCAAAAGAAAAAAGAAATGCATCATAATGTAAGAGAAAGGCTAGAAAAGAGCCAGTTTTATAGACAGCATGACCACGAAACTGGCATGAAGCCTTCAGTAAATTACACAATTTCTTCTATCTCTACTTCCCCTGTACCTCAAACAAGAGAATAAGAATGCTGCACATGTATTCTTGGCCATGCTACAAGGATTATTCTTGGCCACGCTGTAAGGATTCATTAGGTGGATATGAGAGATAATGGAAAAAAGCCAATGCAAATTAAATCTGCCCTTTCCGATGTGGCCACCAAGTTATTCTTATTACCTTTCACTGCTGTCGTGACAACAGTAGCCTAGAATGACTTATGGCTAAAAATGAAGGCAGTATTCTAGCTGATCTCAACGAGCAGTTATTTGGAAATGGAAAATGTGAGGAACACTTCCGAAACTGAGTGGGGCACGAGGTGTGGAGTGTGTCAGAGAATGAGAGGGGCTTTGCAGGGTCTCTTCTTCATAAGGAAATGACACACATGCTTTGCTCTTTAAAGCCCAGTGCCTTCCAATGTCCCACACACCATCCACAGTAGAAGAGCTCGCCAAATACCTGTCATAAAACGGCACCCGAGCTCAGGAAAAAGAAGCCTCCACTGGTCAACGTCATGTCCAAGAAGTGAGCTGAGCAGAGAGCTCCCCTCACCTTTGGTTTCTGACTGCCACTTCTTCATGACCCCCAAGTCACCTGAGACTCTGCACAGGTGAGACTGTTGATCTTTGAAAATGTTTGCGTTTACCCAGAAACTTGAGTGCTTATTCTACCAAGTCATTTCCAAACTGGAAGCTAAGTACTGTCCTTCCCAAGGAGGCAAAGATCCATCCCTTCTCATTGACAACTGGGGCTTGAGCAAAGCTCTGGTGACTGTTGACGTTTTCCCAAAAGTTGCAATTTTAAAGACTAACCATAAACAGATACCTTTGGCACTGCCTCTCAGAACCGTGAGTTTCATGGGGATGAACTGTCAATCAGAAGAGAGCAGGCAGTGCACTGTGAAAAGGCATGTCACTAACGTGAAGAAAGAGTCAACTACCGGGAACAACTGATGCGCTTGGGAGACAGTTCAGAGTAAACGGAAGATACAATGTCTGGTGCCTCTTGCCTCAGAATTCAAAGAAAGCTTATGTTCCAGCAAGCGAATTATTTATCCATTGAATTCACCTCATTTCCGATCACATTAAAATTATAAAGTCTTAGAAACTAAGTGTTCAAGGTTGCACCAGACTTAGAATTCGTTCTGGCGATATGATCACCCATTTGAAAGGCATAGCTTAATGACTGGAAGCAGTTTTCTCCCTCTAAATGCATCCTCCAGGTTTTAAAATCTCAAATAAATCTCAAGTATGATTGCTTTAGTAATCTGAGAAATGGCAGACATAATGCACCCCTTGCCTCCGTGACTAAGATCAAAAAATAAAAATAAGAAACTCAAGGTGGCAGAAAAACATCTTCCCCACGTGTGTTGCCATGGGGTGTGGGGATGTGTCTGTGCCCTCGGGGACCCCGACACTTGGGTCCCCTGAGCATGGCAGAAGCGCTCTAAGTTCAAGTCTGAGGGCTACCCCTGCCACAGTCATCCTAGGGGTCAGGGCATCAGAACTGCTGATTTTCTCAAAAATCTTCTCAAAGCAGCAGCAACCGCAGCAGTTTTCCTGCAAAGCAAACAAAATATGAATCTTGTTAATTCAGCAGGGCTTTAAAAATTATAATTAGTTGGTTGTGCCCCTTAGGAAAACCACAGATGAATTTTTTTTTATGCGTAGTGTGTATGTGAGAGAGAGAGAGAAAAAAAAATAAACCTCTTGATGGATTTCACTGCTTACCAGCCCACTAAAACTGGGCTTTTTTTTTTTTTAGCTTATGGGAGATATTTTAGTACTATTTGCAGTAGCGAGGGACAAGGCCTCTTTGTTTCATCTGAAGCACAGCTGCTCGTCAAGCTGCTGTCGCCCGTCTGTCCCGTCCGCTTGGTAGGAGTCAGAGTCCCGCAGCCGTGCATGGGGTACTTCCATTTGCTTTGCGGCCACGTCTGACCTGGGCCCCACACACCATCGCAGCCCTCCGTCATCCCTACAGACCTGGGGAGGTGCCCTAAATTTATGTCTCGTAGGCTGGCAAAAGTCGAAACAGAAGAAACGAGAAATGAAACACCGTAAGGCTGATATTTGGACTATCTCTCTGATGCATCAAAAAACCTCTAACAAATTGGAGGAGATTTATATGCCTCAATTTACATTATGGATTATGCTTTATTCATAGGGCCTGGAACTCTCTCTTTTTCCACAGGAATAATCTCCAACCACCAGATTTTTAAAATCAATATTATTTCAAATTTGGTTTCACTCCTAGTATATCTTGCCAAAAACCCCATTTCACCCTGGCAGGGAATATTATTGTGAAAAATTATTTTTTTAACTTCTCAAATGAGACTGCTCTTAGGGTTAATACCTTAAATTTATGTTTTAATTTTTTTTTTAAGTAAGAAAGTAAACTAGGAAACATCCAGTTCATGTGGATCTGAAACGATTTTTCCTTGGCCTATGGTGGGACCCAGGTAAGTTTCTGTGGCTGAACGGGGCTGAAGGAGCCCACGAGAGGACAGCAGCCAGCCCAAGTGACCGTCAGGAGGCAGATGTGACCAAGTCCAGACAGGGCTCAGGAAGCCACTCCAGCAAAGGCTGTATCCAACTGCGCCCGTGTGACCAGCCCAAATGCCTCCACCGTCACCCTCCGTGTAACTGTCACTACCTGGGCTGCCACTGTCTTCCATCGCATTGGGTTCAACGCAGCAACTGTGGCATGGAAGGACTCTAGCCCTCCCACTGCCACTTCCTCCTCCTGCTTCCCCGCCACATTCTGGCGACAGGCCGGCCTTGGAATGCAACCCCTGTCACCCAGTGAATTCATTCCCACCAGGCCTCAAAAGCCACTCCAGTCCTTATGGTGGGAAGGTGGTTTGTGGCAAAACCTCGGGGTTTGTGGTAGTTGAGGACAAAACTGCTTCTGGGAGAGAAGACAAGGGAGGGGAGAGGAAAGGTCATGGGCCCAGCTGCCTGTGCAGCTAGGAGCTCACGGCTCGGGGCGAAGGCACCTCGCTGAGCACCATCACCCAGGCCTGGGGACACGAGAGTCCTTCCTTTCTCCATGTTGTCGCAGAAATAAAACTACCTCCTGTGCTTCTCAAAACTGTAATATCTTGCTATTTTTAACAAACAAGAATGGTTTTTATAAGTGAAAAGCACAGTCCTTCCTGTTGACTTTTCTTAGATCTCTAAATAAGTGACAGACTCTGAAGGAGCCCTTACACCAAAGGCCAAATGCTTTCCTAACACTGGCGTGTGACATTTATTATGAGGTACTGATTTATTTCTACCCCAGCTCATTCTACAAAAGATTCAAGGCAGCTTACAAGAATATATACAGTCAAACAGACAAATAAAAACCTCAGGCTCAAAAAAATATAGATCGGAATAAAGGACTGAGACCAGGAGGCAGCAAGAACACAGACACTCACATGTCATAAATTCTTCACAGTGGTTAAAACTGGGCTGCAAAAACAGCCGTAGACTTACTGCTCAAGATTAGGGAGCTGCCTTGCTGGAGGGTCAATTGCCCCCAAACAAGGACATAAATGTTGGGATTTCTAAAAGTCCTCTATAAAAAGTGCACTGGTATTCCTTAGTGTTCTCCTTTAGGGCATGTATTGAGCTAGATTATTGATATAAAAGCAGGTATTCACGTGTAACACTATCTGTTACTAATGCCAACCCAGCTCTAAGTGGGGTGGAGAGCACATATCTGGGTTGTATGGAGCGGTGTTCCTCAGGGTCAGAGAGAGGGTCAAGATCAAGAGGCAGCTCAGAGGAGGAAAAGAACACAGGCTTTCGCTTCAGAGACACCTGCACGGCCGTGGGTGACTTAGTCTCTGAGTCTCTGAGACTCGGTTTCTCCATCTGTACAAAATATGGCATTACTTTCTTTGATCTCACACAATTCTCGCAAGAACTACCTGAGACAGTTTCTGTTCTGTTACTGGCTCCTACTGAGCTCATTATTCAGTACCCCTGAGGTACCAGGCCCTGGTCTCAGGCCTTTGCTTGGATTATCTCACTGGAGCCACTCAATAAACTTAGGGAGTGAGACTATCCCTGGTCCACCAATGAGGAAACTGTGCTTTCTCCACTAGGAAATGGCAGAGCCAGGATGCGAGCACAGCAGTCCGATCTCAGGACCCTGCCCACCAGCCAAAACACTGCCCTGCTCCCTGCGTCTGTGCAACAGCGCCGCGTTCCTTTCTTCCTCCTCTCTCTGAAGGCTTGCACATACACCTCTGCAGGAAAAACCCGACACTAACCTTTCAAATGGGTGTCTTCTGTAGACTATTTGGTCCCCAGGTCCCGAGCATTAGAGCCGCAATTCTTCTTCTAGGAAACCCAGAAGACATTTTGGAAGGATTAGAGCCGTTTTCATCAGTTATCATAGGAGAACACTTGAAGAATCAATAACTTGCTTCTGAGTAGAAAATGCTCTTCAAGAGAAGTTCTTGAAGCCTAAGTTGCTGAAGACCCCTGGCAGAAACACTGGGCGGCCCTCAGAGGCCAGCTCAAGCATGTCCCCCTCTCCCTGAATGCCCCGTCCTCAATACCCTTCCTTTTCACTTACGGCCAGGGCCAAGCAGCTCAGGACCTAATCACACTGAATTTTTACCCAGGTATATTTTGACAAAACTCACTTTGATAAAGCGCAAGTGTCAATGCTTGTGATACTGGGCTACAATGACTACAAAGATGAGTCAGACTCAGAAACAGCTTCTTCCAGAAGTTCTCTAATCTAGTAGATTACTCTAGTAGGATTACTTATTGCCTCGGAGAGATTCAAGAAGACTGAGAAAGAACCTCCAGTTTGGGGACTGAGTAAAGCTGTCGTAAAGGAGGTGGCATGGAATATGGGCCTTAGACAACCACTAGGATTTGGGCTGACCTGGAAGGAGGAGGAAACACAAGGCTGGAAGTGAGAGTTGGGGGGCTGGCCTTGGTTTGGTGTGGTCAATGGGGAGCGCATGAAGATTTTTTGACCAGGGAGTAATGTGATCAGAGTTATAGTTGAGGAGATAATGATTTGAAGGATCAGAGAAGAGAGTAAATGGAGGTTGAACATCGGCTCATGGGTTATTTCATTAGTTCATTAACAGAAGGGCACGAGCTAGGGTAGTAGCACTGGGAATCGGAAGGAAGGAACCATGTCAGATTTGTTCAGTTTCGTTCCTCGGCCCCAAAGCATTGATTAATTCTGCAGTCGGTGCTTGCTAAGCTCACTAGGGTCACGGTTTGGGAGTGCTTTGCCACCGCAGTTGAGAGCTGTTTCTGACGGGAGATGGGTTATGTGCGGGGACTGGAAATAAGAAAGCTGGGGACCACTGCATGTTGCCTTTAGCACAACACAGAAGGCAGAGAGCTTCAGGACCTTGATTTCTAAGGAAAAAAATCCTTCTTAAATTTAGTGACTGGCCATAGGCATGCTCACGTGGTTAAGAAATAGTGCGCTTAAGCATGAAACAACAGATAAATAAAAATGTACAAAAGACTTTTAAAATAGAATTTAGGTTGAAGTGGCAAATAGTTTTGCACCAGAATAAAAATTTCAACATAAAGGTAAATTTTAATCTTGTAGAACACATCAGAACAAAGATTATTCCAAAAATAAAGCTTCTGGAAAAATTTAGTCTCGATATTTTATTGAAAAGCCAATTATTTAAATTTGAATATTGGTTTTCATTAATGCCAAAAATGTACAGTGCAAGAACGGCTCTGGAAACGTTCAGGCCCCTCCGCATAGCAGGACAACAGAGTGGTGACACTCTGCCCCAGGCTCAGAACCTCACCCTGTCCTCTGTGTCCTCATCGAGGTAATGGGGTAATAATAGGTTCTCTTTCACAGCGCTGGTATGAGGATTAAATGAGTTACTTTTTGTAAAGCAGTTAAAACAGTGCCTGGCACAGTGCTGTATAATTATAACTTTAATGATTACTAGATTTACACAAGGAATTTTTATTTTTTTTAATTGTCACCATTCTTGAATATTTATTCACCTCAGGTACCAGGAGTTGGATGGAATAACAATAAAGGTGATTTTTCTGTTGTTGTTGTATGGCTTAAAAATATTTTTAAGCCCTTTTAGAACTATATAATGTCATTAATTATCTGCTGTGGTTTCTATATTGTCCTACCACGTCAAAGGGTATTTAGACACCAATAGGCTTGGATAAAAATACATTGCCGGAAAATTGGCTCAAAATGGGTTGGTAAGCCTAATAAGCAGTTTATGTAGTCTGGCTTAGGTACCAACTAGGTAATAAGTCTATTTTTACTTGACATCAGTACCAATTATCAAGGAAAGGTATATTCAGACACAAATAAAACAGTGCTGATTCTGAATTTAGAAGTAAAGTTAATTTCAATAAAAACTGGATGTGGAAAAAGTGAGTACCTGAAGCATAGTCATTCCAAGGTTTGTTGGTCAGTGAAAAGTTCCCTTCCAACCCCAGGCAGGGGGAGGACGAGCAGCAGAGCGGAGAGAGTCAGGGGCGCCAGCACGTCGCGCACAGGGCTGCGCCGGGGACCGGGGGCCCACACTGCTTGTTTATTGCCTCTCTGGGTGCCCTGCCCCATCGAGCACCCTAAGTGTCTAGTAAAGTTGCTGCAGTGCTACACATCTGTTCCTGTGTCATTTACATAATCCACAATTATTTGGACGGGGACAACATGAAGGAGGTAGAGAAGCCAGTTAGGAGGCCATGATTCAGGAGAGGATGTCCCGGCCAGGACAACCACGAGGACAGAAAGAACCGGACAGATGCCAGAGGCGATAGGATGTACAGAACTTGGCGTTAAATTAAATATGAGATGGGGGTTGCGGGGGAGGGAGGAAAGGAGCAGGATGGCCGGGGCTGGCTGGGGCTGCTCAGTGGGCACCTCGCTGGGAGGACAGCTGAGGGTGGGATGAGGGGGAGTGAGGGAGACGAGTGGAACCATCTAGTGCACAGGTGGGTATGTGGACCTGAAGCTTAGGAAAGAAATCTGTGCCAAGGAGAAGAGGAGGGAGTTGGAACACAGACGGTAATGAAGGCAGCGGGAGCAGACAGACTCCACTGTAGGACGCATCACAGAGCGTGGGCTCGGTTAGTCTCAGTGAATACTCAGTCTTTGGTCTCTGCTAAGAGTCTCCTTCACATGTATTCTCGTACAGACATCTGGACCACGCTGAGCATAACAGTTAAAATTTGTCGCCTAGAGCAGGCTAAATCAGGTAAGGCCAGAATTTGGAATTCTAAATTCTGTTTTAAGGGGGCCTATTTCTCTCAAATGTACATTAGAATATATTCTGCAAAACTTTATATGTTTACATAGCCTAGGCTAAATATATGACGGGTCTTCAAAATGTTCATGGAAGGATTCGTAATATCTTTTAATTCAATTTTTCCACGAACTTTCCAGAGTATTCTCATATGTGTTTAAGTGTGTGTGCATAGTACAATAATGTAATTCATTTTATAACAGATACAATGATCTAATAATAAACACAATAAACAATTATGCTGAAAATACTCTATTCAACAACATAATTTACATTTTTTAAAAAAACAAAAGCTGCTCAATAAAAGCATTTTAAGCAATTTAAAACTAACACAAGATTTGAAGACTGTGAATAAAGGAATTAGAAAGAATGTCATTTAAGGTTAAGACTCCTCTAGCATCTGATCGTCAAAAGACAGGCAAACAGGAGAAGAAGAGGACCAGGAGAAGCCGTTACCTGTGCCCCGAGCCTGGCGTGGAGCCTGTGGTCTGACAGCCAGGGGTGTTTGAGAGCTTCACTCGCACTTATCCGCCAACTGAAGGGAAGCACAGAAGGTCATCAGAAGGGGCCCTCTGAAGGAGGCCTGCACCTGCCACCCAGCCTCCACGCTGGCTGCTGCCTGGGCTCAATTCACAGTCCAGTCTGCTCTTTCTGGAAGTGTGTGTAATCAGTGATGGTGTAGGTGACCACCAGACCCAATCAGGGTAAACACAAGCCAAATAATCAAAATTCATGTTAATAACTGAGCATCTACTTTCAAAGATAACATCTGAGCTTCATAAATTGAACTCCTATCAGTCAGTGAAGAATAAATATACAATTATTATTGTAAGAACAAAATGCTGTAGTGATTCTGGATGAATCCAAAAGCAATTTATATGTTAAAACTTTTGAATACTAAGTATTACTAACTTTTGAACTGAGAAGTTCTGAAGAGTCAAATAGCAAAATAGAGTTAATATAATTATTGAGAGAATACATTAGATACCTTTATGAAGAAACTATATACTTTTGGAGCTAACAAAGGTTTACATAATTTTAGAAAACAATATGAGGAAGAATAGTAAAGATTTTGGTATATTCTAATTCTAAGCTTTGTAAACTTGTTTGTTGTGCTAACATGTATCACATTAAAGTAAATAACCCTTGAAAATAAAAACTGTGAGTGAGTGCAACAATCTGAAGTCTGCTTCCAAAAAATATCAAGTAGTTTCAAGCAGTCATGGAGCTTCAGTTAGTAGGATTGCTCCGATACAATCGTTTCATCAGATAACAAATATTCTAAGTATAAGACCTGAAGAGGAAATAAGTCTTTACTCAGCAACATCACCATTATAGAACACTAAACAGCAGAGGTAATTTTTAAAAAACTCTTTGACCTCCACCAAGCTCAGCTGGGATGTGATTCTGTTTAATATTCCAAATTTTCAGTATTGGACTCTGAAGCATTCCGATAGCTGACAGTGCCGAAAAATAATTATTCCTGCACGCTAATGTCAAACTTTTAAAATCTGACTCTTAAAAAGTTATTAACACTATACTAATAATTAAACTTTTAATAACATTTCAAGTTTATTTTTGTACCGCAGAAATTTATTCTATGGTAGTGATATTTGGCTTTGGCCTTGGTTTCATCCAAGTGTTGACTTGAATACTAAGCCAGCTGCCATTCCTCCCAGTGTGTCCGTGATGCTCCTTAGGGAGCAGCGCAGCCTCAGACTGAAGACGAGAGCAGGGCACAGGGCCTGCCTCTGAGTCTGCTCTGCACTAGCCGTGGGTCTGTTTCAACACGCTCAGCCTCAGTTTCCTCATCCGTAAAATAACAGCAATGATGATCCACATACCACAGGATTATCTGGAGGTTAAATAAGGTGACACGTAAAAAGTACATATGTAAGACAGGCTCTCAGCAAATGGATTTCTTATCCTCCAAAGATGGAATAGGTTGACATTTTCCATCTCTTCACTGCCTGGGGTACAGTAATGAGCAAATAATAGTGACAGCCTTGGCTGTCATTGTGCCTTTCCGCTAGGGACAAAGCGAAAAATGTGTTTACTGCCCTCCTCACAGACTGACACTCCCAGGCTGCTGCGTCCTCCTCACCTTTCAAGGACTTGGTCCTGGCCCTATCTTTGTGTTAACCACATTGCATTATGTCTTCTTAAAAATGCCTATATCTTCCATTTGATTGTGAGTTACAAAAGGCAGGGACGTTATACATCTATTCTCAATGCCTGGCACATTTCCTGGTGTATAGTAGATGATCAACTAAACGCTCGAAGGAAAGAATCTGCTGTCAGGTGCTGTGCTAGACCCATTACCCATGCTGTTCCTCCTTCTCTCCATGGCACACTCCTTTCCATTGATTTGTGGTCACGTTTATTAATGACCTAAAAGCCATAAAGATAATAAAACAATATAGCAAGTATTATTGGCCCCCAAAATCTTAAATACTATCTACCATTATAAAGTTTATGTAGAAAGTCACCTGAAACAGTGTGTTTGACAGGTAGATCACAATGTCCTTCCCCTTCTATAATTCTAAAACACAAGCCCCTGTATTTCAGTATGGCTCTTCTTCATCTGCTCAATTTTGAATTAATGTGGTTTTGGCATGAGAGAAAATAGAAGGCCATGTGATATACAACAGCTAGTGTGTGGCCTTGCAGGAAGGTGGACTTGTGTTTAAGTACCAGTCCTGCCACTTACTGGCCATGTGATCATGGGCAAACCACCTACAGTCTCATCCATAAAACAGTAATAATGATAATTTCTACCTCATGGAGTTGGGGGTCAAGGGTGGTGTTAAAAGAGATAACGTCTATAAAGCACTTGGCATAGTCTTGTCCACAGTAGGTTCTGAAATGAAATGGTTAAGGATTCAGCTACAGAGAGCCATGTATGTGCTTTGTAGAGGTGAAAGGGATCACAGAAATAACATACCCTAAACCCTTTGCTGTGAGGAGGAGGCAGCTGAGGCCCCACAGGAGTCCATGATCACTAGAGCTTTGTCTCTAAAGGCAGAAGCAGAGAAGTTTTCACAGCCCATTCAAGTCTCATGCCGAAAGCAGTCCCAGACCTCAGCAGACTGAGTCAAGAGAATCAAACCTCTCTCTATTTACAACTGTGCAGAACAGTGCAGATACCACTAGGGAGTGGATTCTAATAGCCCTGGAGGTCTACACTGCTTCCTGGTGACCCCCTTCTCCCTGACTGCAGGACAAGCTTGACTGACCTCTTCTCCTTAATCAGAAGCTTCGAAATGAACTCCCTGGCCTCCTCCGAGATGTCCTGAAATTCTTCTTCCTCTAAGTCCCACCTGCAGGCTAGGATGTTGTTCAGCGTCTCCGCGTCATTATCACCCAGGAAAGGGGACAAACCGCTAAGTCTATAGGACACAGGATCCAGAGTGAGTGTTTTTTACACAGCCTTAAAGCCTTTACAGACAGGTTGCTTTTTTGGTTCTGTCATCTAAAAGTGAGAGAAGGAAAATAACCTCATAATGAAGTGTGATTTATATTCTATTATCACAATCAAGAAAATTACCTCCCACACCCCAACGCCCAAACAAACAACCGCAGCAATGACAACAGCAGAGATATGAATCTCAAAGAACAGTACAAATTCCTTTCCCAAGCCCTTTACAGCTGGTGAAGTGCTGTCACATACTCGGCACACACCAGGAATGTCACCTCTGAAGAGTAAGGCTAGCATGAGTCATTTAGGAGATCGGGACACACGTTTTTTGTTTTTTGTATTTAATTTGCTCTTAGGGCTTCAGGAGTTAAAGTGATTAGTGTAGAAGGAACACATTTACTTTTTCAGATGACATATGGGGAAAGAATTCAATGCTTTCACCCACAGGATTAAACAGAACCTAGAAAGCAACTGAATATGCGACAGTATTATTTATTTTTAAAAGACCCAAATTAGGGCTTTCATTCAAGATAGCAAAACCTCATAGAATATGAGTGAAGGTTGAGAACGAGTGTCAGAGAGACTGTAAGCTGCTTACAGCATATAGGCGATGACCCCCACACTCCACATGTCAGTAGGAAAGGAAACAAAATCATAGTTCACAACTTCAGGGGCAAGAAATTCTGGGGTTCCAAAGTTCACCTTCAGCTTCTCTCTGGGTTTGTATCTGAAATTTAGGGGACAAAGCAGAAGGATGGAGAGCATCAATCAAAAACCAAAACTCATGAAAATTGAAAAACTGCAATCTGTGGGAAAATAACTTCAGCTGTACAGCGAACTTCAAATAAATAGACTTTAAAGGAAATCACATATTTTACCGATACTGTCAAAAACTTGTAAGGAAGTCCCCAGAGTTTTAAGAGTCACAATTCATACTATAAAACCTTAGTAATCTCAAACTATTGTGGGAAAAGCCACTCAGAATAATTAGAACATCTAATTACAGAATTTGACAAAAGGAAAACTGATACAGTCCTTGACATGAAGATGGCTTGAATAAGCATGATTAAGGAATAAAAAAAATGCTGCAATAATTTATAACATCCATTTTATATGCATTGCTTATGTGCTGAATTGTGAATGTGTCCATGTGAACTCTTTGTTCTTTTAAGAAGCTTATGCGTGCCAGAACCCTTTGCAATCTTGTTTATACTATTAATATTTTTTAAAGTAAATCTTCTCTGTACAGCTGGAGCAAATATAAAAGACTAAGACAAACTCTTACAAATCCTAAATTAATGGCTTCAAATTTAATAAAGTTCACTGCATTAGGTTTCAATTTTTCATATTTTTCATTGCATGCATTGTAGAAACTTCTAAACACTGGAATCTCAAATTAAGCAAGGTAAGCCTAAACATAATTTTTG
Organism: Galeopterus variegatus; assembly: GCF_000696425.1. Classification (NCBI taxonomy): domain Eukaryota; kingdom Metazoa; phylum Chordata; class Mammalia; order Dermoptera; family Cynocephalidae; genus Galeopterus; species Galeopterus variegatus. Next base: position 253,746 of record NW_007728188.1, on the reverse strand, counting down.
TTAAATTAATTCTAAATGAGGGCAAGAAACCAAGGAGCTCATTGGATTTATCTTTGTGAATAAAGAGCACCCATCATGTTTTCTAACTGCATTCACACACCTGTGTCCAAATAGACATACCTTCTGGCCAATCCGAAATCAATAATTTTTATTTGTTTAGTGTCCCGATTCACACACAGGATATTCTCAGGCTGCCAGGAGAAGGAGACACATTAGCAATAAAAACAACCATCATTCACTCAAATTGTCCTTGAACCACAACTAAAAATACAACGATGCTCAGGAAAAACATATCAGACCTTTCACTTTGGGGCTGGCTTGTCTGTGTGGGTATTTTCTCCTTTAATTATGTGGTGGGTGAGGTTGTGGCTACCCTGCCAGCCTTGCATTACTCTGCCTGTCCCTTTCCATGGTTTTACAGTTACCATAATGCATGAGTTCAGGCAGAGGCCTCCTTGAGGGGAGAAAGAAAAGGAGACTGCTTCAGTGCTCTCCAAATGGACTGGGGGGGAGGCCAGCTCAGACTTGACATCTGTCCCCCTGAAATTATTGAGTATGAATTTCCCCTTCTTGGAGGAATATTCTTCCCAAAGATTTATGAATTCTGAGAGAAATGGCCTGATTCATTTAAACAACCACACTGAGTATGCAGTATAATGTGAACGTTCCCGACGTTCTTCCCATTCTAGATCTTCCCGTTGCACTTTGTCTATGGGAAAGTCGCACGTAAGAGGAAGGCTTTTCTTTCCTAGTCATTCTTCATTCTCAGCCATTCCAAGGTTTTGCTGAGTTTGGTCTCAAAGCCTAAAACTTGACTGAGGGTTCTGTCTGTGTCAGACTTCGGGAAGACTACATTGTGGGCAGTAGCACTGCCACTCAGCATTCATGGAATGTCTCACAAGTGTAACTACACTTATTGGGATAGAAAAACTGAGTCTGGGAAAAATAAGGGATATGATGTAAAGTCAAGGTCACCCATAAAAGAGAAATAAGGCTTTTAAAGAAGAGCCAAGAACTCTTTAAACTTTAGTCCCAACTCTTCCTTAAGAGTGGGGGTAAGGGAACATCAGACAAGTTGCTGAGTGCCCAGCATTGCATTTCCCTGTCCTTCAGGTGGGATCACAGCTCCCTACTCCCCCACCTGTCTGGGTGGAGAAGAGGCTCAAATGAGATCAGAAACTCAGGAACACTTTATGAAATGACGTACTGTCTCCTTATCAATACTCAATAGTCCATTTGGCTGGGCATAATATCTTTGGAAACCCTTTTCTAAAATATCTCTAAAACAGATGTCCGTGAGTAAAAACCATTTATAAAAAACTGGGAGCCATGTAAGAACATTTGGTTTCATGCTTAAATAACTGATCAATCATGTATAAAGCTGTCCAATTGTAAAAGAATATTATGGCATCAAAAAATGTGTTTGTAGAATGTAAAGAAGCAGCTTTGAAGCACTTCAAAAAGTTAATTTTATATGATTATGAAATTAAAGAACATTCATTGAATAAGATCTGGAAAACAAAATATAAAGGAGACCATTTTTAAGTCACCTATAATTTCCCCCATATAGTGACAAACACTCAATATTTTTGGCCCTTTTCCTTCCAAGGGGCTTTCTGAAAAGCTAGTCCTTAATGGCCCATCCAGCTGTCGCCTTTATTATTATCTTCACATGCAAGCCATAACAAAAAGTGCCCACTGCAAGTCCTCAATCAACATAATGAAGCCACATATGGAGTCATTTGACTTACAATAGGTCAGCTCCTAGTTCCAGCTGCCAATCAAATCTCTCTAGGGATATCTGCAGAATATCTACACTCAATGAAAACGCTCCATGAAAGTTCACATTATCAAACTCAGTTCACAGCCAAGGGCTTTGCTAATGATTTCTAACCCCTGACTTTGTCATTTTATACACCACTTCCTCCTGCCCTCCTCCCACTCAAAACTGAAGGGGAAAGGCAAGGCACATAAATCAAGGCAGTGAGGCAAGTCATAGGAAGAGAGGACCGTGGAAACCTATGTAAGGAGGCTAAATCTATTTAGCTGTACAATCCCTGCTGACTTGCAATAGCTGGTGTGTAACACAGTATATTTTATCTCACTGTCATGCTGTGCAAACAGGGAGATGGTAAAATGACTGAGCCACACAAGAAAATGCACTTGATGATACTTAGCCCCAATATTAGACTTGATCAGGGTTATTTATCAGGCCTGAGTCTTTCACTGGGTATAACTAGGACTATGTATAGTCCAATTCTAGGGATTTCATAATGAGAGAGAGATAAAAAGGGATAAATAAGGCTATAAATAAGAGGCGAGAGGAAGGCACCTGACTTCCCATGTTTACTTTCCATCATTTCCAGCATGGTGCTCCCACCCCACCACCCTCTCTGCTCCTTAGCATTTCTGCAGCCCTCTGGCTGCCCTGTGTTCTGTTCTTTATAGGTTTCTACTCAGTACTCTGGCGTGCTGCAGATTCTTAGAGATCTGCAAAGTTTCGCTACTACTTCGGGATTCTGAGTTAGCTAAAATCCTCCCACTTGCTTATCCTGATAATGAAAGAGATGCCATAAGGATACTGCTGGCTGGTGGTAGCTGTTTTCATTCTAAACCTTTAGGGAAATTATCTGCCCTGTAGATTTCTATAACATAGGCATGTTACAAAAATCTGCACAGTAGCCCCTAAAGATGGGAAATGCGTATTAGAGTGTAACAGAAGTTGAGAATTAGGAAATGAGGATAAGAATCCAGATTTTTATTAATTCATGAAAATGCAACCCGTGGCAGTACACATTTCCTGAGCTGGTATATAATATCCGACAGGGCCCACTGGTCAACATGAGGGGAGGGGCGGGGAAGCACTTACACTCATATGCTACGAAACATGCTTTACCTTGAGGTCCAAATGCAGAATGTACATCTGATGCATGTGCCTTATCCCCTCACATATCTGCTTGATGAACAGGATGGTGTCAAACTCGGTCAAACTGCAGTTTTCGTCAATGATGCGGTCGAACAGCTCCCCACCATCCACACTGTAGAGAGAAGAGGAGTGAAACCCTTTGTCTTCATTCCTCAACCGCCACATTCTTTTCTTGTAGCAACTTCATGTGTAAGTTCCTCAAACTCTTCCAAAAACATATGTGTGCGCAATTATTTCTCTGCCTCCTTTGCTGTCTTGGTGAGACAATTCTTACGTTGAAGGCCCTTATTTCATAGACCTTCAGTTTCACAAATGGAAAGTCTCAAAGTCCCTCTCATCAGCAGGTGCAGCTCTGGGCGAGTCCACGTGTCCTGTTCTCCCACACATATCCAAGATCAAGAGGACACTAAGAAGCAGGGAGAGGGAACTCTAAACACTGACTGAGGGTTATCAGGGTCTCAGCCCTGTAAGTCCCCAGACTAATCTCAGTGATAACGTGCTTCTGTGTGGCAGGTATTTTTTATCCAAAATGCCTTACTGTACAGTGATAAACAAAATCCAAAATGAAAAGAAAAAACAAACTGAATCACAATACTGATTCAGTGTCAGAACTACTCATTTTCTAATTAACCAGTCATTAAGTTTTTATAAAGGTCATTTTAAAGTGAAGCTACTTAGCCCTAATCATCAAGAGTTTGACATAAACTCTGTATTAGCAAATATGCTGAACAAGAAATGTAGTTCAAAACTGACTCCACTCTCTCCCAGGTTGCCCAGGATAGTATTTAAGCTTGTTTTTGGACAGTATGGCCTAGATACAAAGCTAGATCTACTTTGTCCTGCTACTTATCAACAAAAATCACATACAGAGATGCATATTCATAAGTAGTTCCCTTTCTGAAACTGATGTGCTTGTGTGATTGGTGTGAATCAGAATTAATGGTGGATGGAGCTTTGTTCTGGCCCTGCTGAGGCAGGACAGGGCTGCAGCCACATGGTCCTGAGTGCTGTGGAGGAGGTGGTGGAGGGGAGCGGGAAGGGACACCTACTACTCCATGACCAGGATGATGTCATTCTTCGACTCAAAGGCATCATAGAGCTGGATGAGGTTCACGTGGTCCAGCTGGTTCATGACGCTAATCTCATTCTTCACATCCTCCTGAGAAGAGGGAAAGGTGCTTTAGTGTGGTAAAGAACAGGGCAGGGAAGAAGACGTCACCTCCCATGGCCTTTACCTTGTCCTTCGTGCCTCTGGTCTTAATAATCTTGGCTGCCAACTTCAGGCCTGTTCCTTTCTCTTCACACTTGTGCACCTGGCCAAAACGCCCCCTGTCAAAGAGGAGGAAGCACGACGTGAGGCACTGTCCTCTGCCAGGAACCGGCATCAGTCGCTCAGGTGGATAATGCACGGTGCCCTGCGCAGTGCTCTTTCGGAGTTTTGAATAAGCAAGCCTATTTATGCATCTACTGTATCCAATAAACTCCTAGAACAATATTTAGCAAGGTGTGGTTGTGGGTCACTCACATCAGAATCACATGAGGGGTTGTTAAGAAACCAGAACTGCTGAGGCAGGAATCCAGAGTGAGGCCCCAGAATTTGCATTTTCAGACCATTCCTTGGGCGAATCACATACACCCTAAAATCTGAGACCCACCGTTATAGACAAAACGGAATCTTCCTGAATGTGTATGAATGTAATAAACTGGACTTTCTCAGCATATGAACAATACAGCCTGTGGTCGGGGATACTGAATTATTTTTAGAAACTGCATATAAATAAATAAGAAGTAATAATAATAATGCATATAGATCCATATAATCAAAAACACATATTTTCGTAGTTGTCTATGAGATTTTTGACAGTTTAGCTTGACTATAAACCTGTATACTTACTTACTGTATGTCTTACTCTGTAAGAGAGCTTCTTATTATGTAATCACATACAGAAATGCACACCCATAAACAATTTTTAAATTTGATTTGCTCACTTTGATTCCTTGTTTAATAAAGATGGAACACACATCCTTGTTCTGTGCAATGGTGGCTCTTGTGAAAGGCAGTGAAAGGGGAGCCTTCCTAACAACACCGTGAACTTGCGGAAGGCTGTATTCCTGGAGGACTGCAGAGATGACAGATGCACAGGCAGTGACGGCTACTACAACCCATTCAACTCAGCTGCCCATGCAGTGCACAAGCAGATGGACCTTGGAGGATGACACTGAATTACTGTAAACATAGCCAAGTGGTGCCTTCAATTCCAACGACTGCTCCAGATGTAATCTCTACTGTCGGACAGGAACACTGCCCTAGGCACCTCCTATGTGGCTGTTGATTAAGAAAATGCTTTTTCCCCTTCATTAGCCATGGACCCCAGAACTTCCTGGCCCAGCAGTGGTGCCTCATCACTGTCTGTCTTCCTGCAACCCCTACTCTCTAGGTCTCTCACATGATTTATTCTGCAAAGGACCTGAATGCTGAGGCCACCTCACAGGATTCATGCTCGTCCACCAGACTAATAACCTCATGTTAACTGAACATGATTATCAGGGATTATAAACACCCTAGAGGCCACAGGGCAGGAGGTGAACTCCAGGAAAATTCAGGGGCCTCCCTCTGCATGTTGCAATATCTCTGTCAAAAGTAAAAGATAAGTTGCTGCATCTTGAACTTCCGACCACTAAAAAGGAGGGACAGCACTTGATGATCTCTTTGCATTTTGAAGGCAACAACGCACATTCGATTGTGCTCCTCTAACTGATTTGCTGAGGGGATTATGGATGCTAGAGTGGAGCCCAGAACAAGCAATGACCGGCAGCCGATCCAGACCACAGCACAACCAAGAAGACCCAGCGGTGTCCGAAGAGGCCGAGGGAAGTTTCAAAGGACAGACCTTGACAAAGCATTGACTGGAAAAGCAGCCCAAGTCCTGGGCATTATTTCAAAGCTTCTTCTGCAAATACCTATTCTCCTTTAGAGAAATAGTTGCTTGCTTGCCACTGCAGTCCCTGAAGACCCAAATACCTCAGGCTTCCATGGCACCAGTCCATGTTTGGAATTCCCATTTCCCTCTCAGCCCATCCTACAGTCTCATGGGGAGCTCTCTATGGTCACTCAGCTGAGGAAGAAAAACTTCAGGCGGTTCCATGGGGCAGAGGGTGAAAGGAATATGGAAGGCGAAGAGGAACAAGAGGCTTTACAAGTACATTAATGACCAACTGCAGAAACCTGTGCCCTGAGGGCTGTGCATATTTTCCATGTGTACGTAAGGAAATTTTATATACGCGTGTGTACATTTTCTGCTTTCCTCTTCCAATTTTACATAGACGTGCTGATGGCAGTAAGCTTTATAATTTAGGCTTTGAGTTATAAGATATCATAGGGAGATTATGAATGAAGTAGAAGAGGAAAGAATGAATTTGCTCCCTGCTGGACTTTAATATTCCTTCTTTAGGGAGACAAGTGTGCATTTGGATGTCCCTCAAATAAGGTTTTCAGTGAAGAAAGTAATGAATTGAAATGGACAATAGTAATTAATAAAGTAACAATGTAAATGGAAAGCCAGCAACAGTGATAAGATTTAATACATGCCACAAGAAACACACAATACTGACTCATTTCTACCTCTTGTCTCCTGGTGGTTATGCCGTGGCTTTGGGCAGCTTCTAAACCTTCTGGTGACTCATGTTGTGTTTTACTTACTTTCAGACATTACAACATGGGAAGTAAAGCAGATAATAAATGCAGAGTTTAGTCACCACATCAACCTTTCTGGCATCAGTGACAATTTTCAGAAATGGATAAAATCTATTAAAATGTTTGTTTACGATGTTTCTAGTTTTCAGGCTGAGAATGGCAAACATGCATGAAGTCCTCAGGATCTGTCTCTCTGGAAGCTCTCACCTTTGGTTGAAAGATTGTTAAAATTGAGCATTACTTACCCTCCTAAAATTTCTGTTTTGCTCACAGTATAAAAACTGTTGACCGCTGCTTGTTTGGCTGTCACAATACGATGATCAAATGGGGCAGGAGGAGCCGGGACATCCTCTAGAAGGCGAGAGAAGAAGGGCCATCTGTCAAGCAGTCAGACTTCTCAGGGGCATCAAGCATTGGGCCTCATCGTAAACACTTGCTCATTTAATAATAAAATACAATAGGCCTTCTGCTTTATTCCTAACAACCCAGGAATATTAATTCTCATTCTATATTAAGACCTGTGACTCATAAAGGTGATATCTGACATCTTTGAGAAAGACTGTCAGGACCACTCAAGATGGACCACTTTTAGAAATGCCAAAATAGTTGAAAATCTCCAACCTCAGTACAGTCTTAAAAAATAATACTTCCAAGACTGACGCCATTTTAATTCAAAAGTAAGAAATTGTTTGATCCATTTTTTATAAAGCACCACTGATATAGTTTGCTATTTTAATTAAAGGAGAGAGAAAAAAAGTGAAACACTTTGTGTCATTGAAATGTTTGATATTGTATGTTACTTTCCAAAATGATTTAGGCTTTACTTAAGACACATTTAAGGCACAAAGATGAATTTTTCATGGCTGACTAGAAATACAACACACAATAAAACTAGGTAAGTGTGTATCCTACAGCTGTCCGACTTCTCCCACATTCCACCTTCCATCTCAAGTGTTTGAACTGTGGTCCACAGCAGCAGAGGTTCTACTTTGCATAATTACTCAATGATATTTCTCCCAAGTATTATTTTTACTTTTTCATGACAACTGCTGCTAAAATTTGCTTGCCATGAACCTGTTTATTCTCCATTTATGCATTTATTAAGCAGCTACTGCACACATACAATGAGGATACAAAGAAAGGTGAGTAGATAATAGCTTTGCTTTAAAAAATTAATTTAACATACGTCTTAAGCACTTCTTGTTCCAATTACTCTGTCAAGTGTTAATATATTTTACGAATTCAGATAACATAAATCTCTGGGAATCTGACTTGATATTGACAATCACCTCTTACACCATAAATAAGCTAAAAAATGAAGTCATGAGAGAATTATTTTGATGGTATTCATTGCTTTAGAGTTAAAAAAAAAGAGTGATTGAGTTAAACACACAAATGGCACCATCAGTATGGCATTATGTCTCCTTCAGGCTGTTACACTAAGTGCAATTTAGTTGGAAATGCTTGCTGAAAAAGGTTAAGAAGCCTTTGGTCTCCTTCCAGGCTGTTACACTAAGTGCAATTTAGTTGGAAATGCTTGCTGAAAAAGGTTAAGAAGCCTTGAATGGCCAAAACAAAAGGCATTTCCTACCCAGTGGGGCCACCAGGTCTTGCTTTCTGGAGGTCTTCATCGCAGCGGACTCCCAGGGTTTGCCCTGGAAGCTCCTCTGGGCTTGTCTGTCTTGCTTTGTCCTTTTGAATGCGTGTCCTTCACCTGTGCCCACTACGTCTGCTCTGCTCTTTTTGCTGTCCTCATTGATGGAGCACCCCTCTGTCACTCTACGCTTACTGCTGCCAGTGTACCCTCTCTGTTCAGCATGCTGGAAAAAAGATCCTACTGCTGAATTTCTTGGAATTCGTGGTATAGGAACGGTCTTTATGCCGGTGATACACCTGGAAAATAAAACCCAGTTGCAGCTCTCAAAGCTTCAGGGAGAAAATTTTCAGATGGTCAAAATTCTTAGAACTAATACTTTCTTAAAATGGTGTTTTGGTGAAGAGGACATAAGCTCCATGACAGAGAGTTGACCATTTCAGCATTTGGGGACAAAAAGGAGCAGTACGCTTCCCCACCTCAAATCTCAGTAGCACCATAATGGGTGTAGATAACCGAGATCCCAGAGACTCTTCCCAGGGACCTCATCGTGACCCCACATTATTCCACTGACCCTTTGCAAAAACAGTCACTTTGTTAATACCTGACTAATATGACCTTCAACATTTTCACTTCCTTTCCTTATAGAAGAGAGAAATGACTAAATTATAGCATAATAAAAGAAGCAATAATCTCTCAAAATATTAACAGCAGTGAGAGTAAATCTTTATGGGTGGAAGAACTGACCTAATTTCCGTCTTTCGGCAGCTCCTGACCTTACTAAGCAATCTCTGCGGTGATGAACTTTCTTAGTAATTATTAGTGTTTATGTTTAATTCTTGGAAAATTAGATTTCTCCAAGATTAGGTTTCAAATATATTATTAAAAGATAAAACAAGAATTATGTATTAAATCCCTAAAAAAGACCACACAGGTGTTTGGATACTCTTTGTTTCAAATAGATGTTGTGATTCATCAAAACCTGGAGTATTTAATTTTAATTGGCTACAAAATTAGCTGAATTTCTACGTGAAACTTTGCTGTTGATGAAGAAAGTCACTCAATAATCTACTTACTTAATCACCACAATATTTGGGAGAAAACAGCCAATCTGTCATGTATAATGGGGTAGGTAAACTTTTTCAGATTTAAGTTCTTAACTTATAGATAAATCTAGTCATTATTTAATTCTTAACCTTAGGAAGGATGTGTTCTACATTGCTAAAAATAAAAACTTTTTACTTGATCTTTAAAAAATACTGATTCCCGTAAATACTAAAAATCATCATCTTCATCTAGCAGTTGGTAGAAGACTAAGAAAACAATAAAATGCCTGAAAATATCACAGGCAGGAAGAAAAAATAATGGCAAGAAAACATGGCCATGAAATAGCCACATAACCTGGGGAAACCATGTTCTAAATCATTGCTTTAAATCTATTTATTCTTTCGATATGGCCTTACATTGCAATGGCACATAGACCTACAAAGAGCATCAACTGTGGATGTGTAATGCTGGGACCCTACCTTTCATGGAATTGATCACCACTAACTTTACCAAAGTACTGCCTTTCGTTTGAACACTGGTCCAACTCTGTTTCACTCGCGGTTGCCAATCTTCCTTTTTTCTCAGCTTCTCTTCCACTAGTATCTTCCTTACAACGAGGCCCACTTTCCTCTCCTCTGAACACTGGACATCCATTTTTATCCCCAGTGGCTTGCTTCTCATCTCCAAGACTATGATTTTCTTGTCTGTTGAGGCTCTTGGCGCATGAAATGTCTCTTCCATCTATATCCTCTCTTGGCTCTGTGGAATTTCTTGGAGCAAAATGTTCTACCTCATCTTGTACTTCTGCATGAAATATGGCAAAACGTCTCTGAACTAGAGAGGGATTGGTCTTCTCATCATTTTCCTTGTTGAATTTATTAACCTTTTCTTTCTCAGAGGAGAGTTGGTTCTTCTGAGAAGATCTCTCTAGAAGCCACCATAGGACACAGAATATTTTAATGGAGAATGCATGTGATCAGTATAATTTTCGCTTCATATAACGGCATCTCTATTCAGGTTTCTTTTTATCAGCAGATATAAGCTTTTAAAAGCAAACCAGAAGGAAGTATGACCAAGTGGCTGATACTTGGGTTCCAAATGATTTTCTTGTTTGTAACTGGTAGGACCCAAAGCCAGTCTAATAAAGGCATTTAAGAAAACAGCACTTCTCCCTATGCAGGGCTGTATGAAGGTTTAACTTCCTCTTAATAACAGCAACTAGGCTTTTATAACAGAACTCTCTCTATCCATAATCATCTAGTCCTCTAAAGATGTTACCTGTGAGGGCTGACGTCCTTCCGCCTTTGACAGGTGTTCTCTCCTTTAGGCCAGGGTTTGACCACACCTTCTCCTTTGCCTGTGGGTATGCAATTAAGTAATTGAGGTTATATAACACATCAGAGTTTCTCAACCGCAGCACTACTGACACTTGGGGCTAAATAATTCTTTGTTGCAGGGAATATCACTAGCCTCATAGGATTGTTTAGGGGCATCCCTGGCCTCCATCCACCAGATGCCAGTAGTACCCTCCCTCCAAATTGTGACAACCAAAACTGTTTCCAAAGATTGCTAAATGTTCCCTAGGGCAAAATTACCCTAGGTTGAGAGCCACTATATTATATGATTTGAACATAAAAAAGGAAAAAAACCACAAAAAATAATACAGTAGTAATGTGAGGGCAGATCAGTCTAAATTAATGATATCCTACAGCATCTGAAAGCAAATGAATTATTTTCAAAGAAATTCTGTGAAACTCTGTCATCATTTGTAGAAGAAAGCCCATCTTCATGAATAGATTGAAGGATGATGTGTAAGTCACCGTTGACCTCTGTTTAGGATGTCTTGATATGGTTCACATATAAATCAGATAAAAATGAGAGAATATACGTGAATGAGCTTTGTAAACCAGAAAGCAGGAGATGAAAGCAAGCTTTATAAATGGAGCTTTTACATTTCTTAATTCAGATGGCCCTTTTCCTAAGTAGATAAACATTCTTCTCACAATACTAGATTCTCTGATTAGCTAAGCAAACCCTTTCGAAGCACCATGTAAAAGGTAAAAAATAGCCCAACCCACCCAAATTACCAATACAGACTAAGGTTATCCAATACAAATTAATGAAACTGTATGGATGTCCAAAGAATCAGTCTTTTCTCTCCCTTTGCAACAGAACGCAGTTTGCCCTAGGGTGATTTGCAAACATGAAATACCATGTAAGTGCAGAGCGTGTGTATCAAGACAAACTGCAAATGTACTTTTAAACAATTCCCAGGGCAATTCTACACATTCAGAGTATTTCCATTTTTTTAGATGGGGACCTTACAGAGGCATGTTTAGTACATCTGTGGAAAACTAAGGTTGGAGATTAGAACCTCAGAGTTTCTCATTTGAGTGACAGTGCAGGGATGTCATATGCATACTTTTCTGTCTGCAGGGGAAATGACCTCCAGTTTCTTCAGGCAAAGCTTGCTGTTCCCTCCTCTGTGCTAGAACTCAGCATATACCCCCACCCTTGGAATCCCGCATAACACTTTATTGAACTTTTTTTTTCCTGACAATTTCCCACAAGATTGTGGGCTTCATCTGGTTCATCTTTTTTTTTTTTGTCTTTTGTCTTTTTCCGTGTCCGGCAACGGATCGCAACCCTCAGTGTTGCCCCCGTACCGGACCGGGGACCGGCAACGGGATTGCAACCCTCGGTGTTGCTCCCGCGCCTCGCTCAGCCAGTGAGCGGGAACCGGTCTGTATGTGGGATCCGAACCCTCG